>NC_051154.1:218766440-218791440 GCF_013339745.2 Dermacentor silvarum
TTTTGCGTACTAAAGAAAGCCCATGAATATGAAAAAAAAAAAAAAAAAAACACTGACATGCGCGTGCGGTCGCCGCGGATTGCAGTGCTGTCAAGCGTGCTGCTGAGTATGAACAATCGCGCATTTAGCCTGCCGTACTGCAGGGCAGCTATTTGGTATTGCGATTGGCGCTAGTAATGTGTTTCCCACGCGGCGCTTCATAATAGCGGTAAGTAGAGCAGGCACCAGACCAGGCCAGGTGCGCTGTTTCTTCATACGCGGCACGTTTGAGAGCCCTGCAAATGCGGCGCGCAAGCGGGCGTGTCACTTGCTTTTTGAATATCCATAGACTTTCTTAGACGAAGAAAAAAAATCACTTACCATTACGACACTCCCTAATCCAAAATTTGAGCGCAGCTCTATACGGGTTTTCATTTCGGGATATACTGGGTGGCGCAGACAATCTGTCTCGTGAGGCACGTTGCAAATGGAGCGAAGTGTGGCGCGACTGCCTCGCTAATCGGGAGATCGCAAAAGGCAGCGCACGGGTGACGCGTGGGCACGATTCACCCAGCAGCGGCGCAGATAGACCTCTGCTCATGCCATCGCGCTTTGTTTCCATATATGGTATCGCTGGCGTCATCGGTGAACAGATGACGCGTGCTACTCTGGCGCCATCTCGTAGCCATAGTCGCCGCAGAGCCCGTCTCGCGCGGCACTACGCCTTTCTTCGCACGCTTTCGCCATACCCTCCTCCTCCGCTTTCCACCTCACGGTTACGCTGCATCCTCCTCTCCGATTTCCTCCTCGCATTCTCTTCACGATCGCCGTCGTTCATACCACGCTGCGCTCCGCGTTCGCTCTTTTATCCTTCGCTGTGCTCGGCCGCTCGGTTACAAGGACGCCGAAGCCAACGGCCGAAGCTCGTCGCAGGCACGGGCGCCTAAGAGCTGCGCTCTAAAAATGATTACGGAACAAGTATAGAGTTAGAAGCCGCTGGATTGAATTTCCGAGCGCAGCTCCTAGGTGCCCGTTCCGGCGTTTCGCGTCAGTGTCTCTGGGCGTCGTCCCTTGGCGTAACCGAGCACAGCGAAGGATGAAAGAGCGAACGTGGAGCGCTGCGGGGGATAAAAGATGGCGATAGCAAAAAAGTGCGCGAGGAGGAAAGCGTAGTGCTGCGTAAGACGGGCTTCAGGCGACAACCGCTAAGATATGGCACCAGAGTAGCGCGCCCTGTCATCTGTTCACCGATGGCATGCGGCAAGCGCGTCCACCGATACCACATATGGAAACAAAGCTCTGCATGAGCGGAGTGCTGTTAGCGGCGGCTGCTGTGAATCGCGCCCACGCGTCCCCCACACGCTGCCTCTCGCGATCTCCCGATGAACGAGGCAGTCGTGGCACATTTCTCTACGTTTGCAATGTGCCGCACGGGACAGGTCGTCCGCGCCAGTCAATATATCGCGAAATGAGAACACGTAGTAGAGTGCGCTCAAATTTCTCATTAGGGGAGTATCGTAATTGTCGGTAAATTTTCCTATGGAGTGCTCTACAACTTTTTCATTCGAAGTTTTACCCTAGTTAATACTTGAAAAGTTGATTATTAGTATTGATTAAGGATACAATTAGGTAAAATCCAAAAAGGCTGTGCCTTCCTCCATACAATATCCCACAATATGCAATTAGTCGCATCCTCTTAGTATGATTCGGCATATTTTAAGCCTTGGATAAATTTAGCTGGGAGCACCTGCATAATGTGGACAACAGCTGTTTAATCACGACTTTTTATTCTACATTTCCCTAACTTCAATGCTGCAACTGGTTGGGTGTAGGACAATCCGTCAATGTTTTTTCGCTTGTCCTCAGAGCAACGACGTCTTCTGCAACAGTTTTCTCCGCTCTATTAGCTTACGTAATTACCTGTGTCACTTCACCATCAGAAATTCCTTTAACTGCTGCAACATACTGTGCGTGGCAATTTTTAAAGAGACCAGGCCATGATTTTAGAGACTCGACATGTATTTTGCACCACCTTTTCCATGGTTAAACAGAGTACGAACGGGGGCACATGAGAAACGCAGCAGGGGAGTACGTAAGTATAATACTTGATTTGCGTCGTGCCTAGAGGTTTTTCGATTCTTCCGTGCCGCATGTCATGGATAGCCAGCAGTCCGACCACCTGGACGTAAAGGGATTCTCGATCACCCCATACGTGCTACAGGGCACATGTGGTTGCCTTGAAGAGGCGGTGTATTCCTACTCTGATGCGACCTATGATAGCGCGTAGTGTGGAAGGCAGCGTCCGCATATAGTGAGCGGCACTTGGTCTGGCTAGGCTCTTGCTGCGACTCGCCTTCTGCCACGCATCGATTTAGTGTGATGTGTGACCTATGCTTTGTGTATGTGGGAGTGGCATAGCGCCTGCTGACCTGGCAGCTCAAACCGCAGTATGGATTTCTGCGAGGTGTGTCCAGTGTGTTTGGTGTGACATGGTGCGTGGTTGAACGCTGAGGCACGGCCTCGCGCATCTGCCAAGAACCTATTGAAGTCGTGTCGCCGGGAAGAAAGGACATGCTGTCGGAGAGTTTATTTTCGGGGTTGACTATTACAAGTCCAGATGACGAATACGACCCCCACCCCCCCCCCCCCGTAAGCCCCGCGGGAAGCAGCGTCCACGTGGATCTCTGACGTCGTCGATCACTCTCTGGGGGAACTATGAGAATATTTCCGCCTCGAGTCATCGCTGCGGGGAAAATGTTTCTATGCACCCTAGGGAAAAGGAATGACCTCCTCATCAGAAAAGGCGTGAACTTGGTCCAGGGACTTGACGAATTCAAGACAGTTACTGGTGCCACGTGACTGACGGACAATACCACGCCTCCCTGCGCCTAGACCCACACCGGCAGGAGGTCACCTGACTGCATCCATTGTTACGTCTGGCCTACTTAAGGAACCCGCCTTGTATATTTTGAATAATCTCTCTTCTCATTTCAACACTTCACCATGTTCTAAATAAATCGTTGAAGTTTTCACGATTCGTCGTGGTCTATGCACGCCTGGTCGCCTGGTGTTACCACTGCCATTTAAGTAACGTCGGTCGAAAAGCACGAGGAACAATAATCCGGCGTCGAAACTCCCTTTACATGCCGGTTCGCGTAGCACTACAGTACACCTGGATGGTAGTACTTCCTGCGCTATAGCTGGCGGGGCGGTTTTATGCGGCCTGGCAAACGTCGTATGTCGACCAGTTGCAGGGGAATTTTCCCGTGACCAGGAATTCCCTCCCTATTTATTTATTTCGAACTTCAACATTCGGTAAGCTCCTCCAACGGACGAATAAGTTGTGCTCAAAAGCCCCCCTTCTATATGCATGGCAGGAGAAGAAGGTCTCTCAAAAGGAACAGTTATAAGTCGCTTTTATTTAAATACGCACACATGGAAGCACAAACCATGGAGTGATGAAAACAGTTTGTTGTCGGAAGTCACAAGTAAATGTGCTTTTGTTGGCATATAGTCGAAGAAACACATTAATAAACCTCACTGCAGAACCAGGTAACGACATAATAGATGGTTTGCATTGACGTCATCGTGGCCACCATCTTGGGGGCACTAGCGAGTCGAGAAGCTGGGTAAACAAGAAACGCGACAGCACGTGAGGCGCGTCTTGCGCCGAACGATAAATCGATGACAGTGGTAATTTGGTGGAAAATGGTCACCTTAAAAAGCAAAACAATATACGCGTGATAATAGGGTGCAGTGACGGCGCCGTGGCCACCTTGTTCAGTGGCTCAGGCGTTGCGCTGCTGAGCACGAGGTCGCGGAATCGAATCCCGACCCGCCGGGGTGGCTCAGTCAGCTAAGGCGTTGCGCTGCTGAGCACGAGGTCGCGGGATTGAATCCTGGCCCCGGCGGCCGCATGTCGATGCGGCCGCCGCATCGAAATGCGCCCGTGTGCCCGTGTGCCTGCGTTGTAGTGCACGTTAAAGAACCCCAGGTGGTCAAAATTAATCCGGAGGACTCTACTACGGCGTGCCTCATAATCAGAACTGGTTTTGGCACGTAAAACACCAGAAAGAAGAAGAAGGATTGAATCCCGGCCGCGGCGGCGGCATTTAAATGGAGGCGAAATGCAATGACGCCCGTGTGCTTACGTTGTAGTGCACGTTAGAGAACCCCAGGTGGTCAAAATTAACTCGGAGCCCTCCACTACGGCGTGCCTCATAATCAGAACTGGTTTTGGAACGTAAAACCCCAGAAAGGCGAAGAAGAAGGACACCATGTTTGGGTACTAGCACGGTGAGAAGCTGCGTCCGTGACGTCACGTGAAAACAATACTTTCATAGCGAAGCTTTTGAGCTTTTTCCTGAGCCCTCACGGACTTTCCTGCTCGTGGCCGCTGGGTGCTGCTGCTGTCTTCTCGAATAGCTCACACTTTTAAAAAAATAGGAATTACGTGCCCGATGGAAAAATCCAACCTCGGTGCCTCAGCACAGCAGTCAGATGCTCTAATCATTACTCCACATTCCCACTGTTCGAATACTCTTTAATAGGCGGCATACTACGTCGGCGCGAAGTACGGTGCAAGTGCTGGATGCTCTTAATTCAGTGCTTCCAAGTTCTCGAGTAAGCACCATGGCTCGCCCGCAGCCTTCTATTTGCAATGAAGTCAAAAAGGTCGCCATTTACTCTAACAATATACTGTGACGTACGGCAACGTACGGCTAACGACCACTGGCATCTGGGTCATGCCAGGTGACTTCAGCTAGCGCGCATTACCAGCTATGGGGAAGCACGAAGATTGGCTCCAGACGGCACAATGACGGCAGCCCAACGTATCTGCGCTGCACTTGCTTTGACTTTGGTTTCACGGAGCTTTCTGCACACAGTGGAGTATGCACACACAGTGTTCACTCTCTCCGTCTTTACTCTTTCTATATTTCCTCCCTTTACTTACCCCCAGTGTAGGGTAGCAAACTAGACTCTCGTCTTGTTTACCTCTCGGCCTTTCTTTTCATTGCTTTCTTTCTCTCTCTCTCTCTCTCTCTCACACACACACACACACACATATTCGCAAGCATACTTCTATCGTTGCAAACGCCAACAAGCTCTTTGAGATGATCGCCGCTTGTGCCACATTGCTTAGCACGGGTGCGCCAGCGCGCATGCGCGCCTGTCAGTTTGTTTTAGGCCAATGACGCAGGAATGAAACAAGCAAATTTATAGCATTTCACGAAAGCTTCACTTCACATATATTCCAAGATGTGGGTTGGATGTTCCATAATAGTTTTGAGCACTCAAGCTTTTCACTTGTATTCTTAAGAGGTGAGCTGTTCAGTGTCCTCCACCTCTCGGTGGCCGGGTGATGTGGCACGGGAGTAAAGAACAGAGAGGAAATAGAAGCAAGGATAGTACAAGAGGAGGCGGAAAATACTATTTACAAAACTATATACAGAATCGTTGACTAAGTTAAGTCGTTCACTTTTGTTCACACGTGGCAAGGCAGATTGTTTTTCTTAGAGTGACTGTATTGTTCGAACAATGCATTATTTTTAGTGAACTCTCCGAGTATTCAATACAAATAGAGTTACCGATCAACACAGTCTATTGTACGTCAGAATGATAGCAAAACTCGTTTCTGTATACAAATAAATAATAAATACCGCATGTCAGTACACATCTTCGAAAGCCTGTTAAAAGGAAAATATCATGGGATATTTTCGTGCTACAAAAAATTACCTTCATGTTGAAGTTTTTTGAAGCGCAATTTCGAAAGCATGAGAATTAGAACATGAAAGAAGCACAGGACAAGCACTTCTCTTGCGATTCATGATGCACTGCTGAATGTGTTCCGATTTTACGACTCTTATGTCAGCAGGGCACTTCGTGCACGCGCATCGCATTAAGGAAATCACATTTTGCTCCACAGAACTTGCAGATAGCTGGACCTCTTCAGTTGTTGAAAACGTGGAAATTGACCCAAACTATATAAGGAAGGCGTCCAACAGTGCATTCAAAACATAAGCGAGGCCAATAGGTCACAAGAAAATGAGCGCACTTATACAACAATCCCAAAGAGTAATCGTCTGCATTGCTTCTAAATGATTATGATGATGATAAAAACCAGTAACTATATTGGCTAATAATTCTTCACCGCCCATACCGATAGTCATCTTGGACAGACGGGAATATATAATGGTGCCAAAAGCGCTGGGAAAATGTTGTAAACATAACAAAATTAACCTAATTAAGTCGTTTCGCAGAATGTTCTAATCGTCAGTGCTGAGTGTGTTTAACATAAATTTATCACTTAACATGATTTCTTCATTGTTACCATCACTTCGTTAAGTGTTATTTTCAGTGTTTCCAAAGCGATTGAGAAAAATGGGGGCAGCTTCACACTAGTGGTGCGAAGTCTCAGCAAACAGCGAAGCTGGCGGCCCTTCCCCGGCTTTAACTTGGCTTTTCATTAGCTTCAACTTGGTTCTCTCTTAGCGTTAACTTGGCGTTTTCATTAGCTTTAACTTGGTTCCCTCTCGAGCGTCGTCGTCTTCTACAGCTGGCACGTTGGCGCACCTCGGCGCAACCGCGCGAACGCGCTCGTGCCACTGCTCCCGCGTTCGTCGTCGTCTTCTTCCACATTTGCTCCATTGCCGCTCATCATTCCAGCGTAGAATTTCGCTTCTCATAATTAGTGGGACGCGTGGAGCTGCTGCCGACGCCGACCGAGTTTCCCCGCGTTCGCGCCCGGTGTCCGTCACTGCAGCCGATGCCTCTGGCGGTGGCTCGGCAGGTAAACTCACCGGGCAAAGTGTGTCTCCGCGCCTCGGTGACGCGGAGCTATATACTCTGGAGTGACGTCATTGCCTAGCTTCGTCCCCAACGTAGAGAGTTTAGCACGCCACACCGCACGCTCACTCGAGCTCAAGCGGTTACACTCAGAATGCTACAAACAGACACATACCCCACGCAAAACAGACAACACCACTACATGCCTGAGCTCTACGACAAGCCTTACTGCACCAATTCTATATAATACATCCCTTAACGTCTATCATTTACTCTGGCCGTGCTCGCAAGCTCACATAAGCTCCGAACCGGACAAGCGCAAGTTTGAAGAAGCATTCCTGAGCGGAGAACTCGCTCCCCAACTCTGGGGCGTCCAGCAGGTCCACGACGCCGCCAGGAAACTCAACCTCCTGGTTCCGTCGTGGGAGGCGCCGGCTCCATGAGAGCCCCAAAGCTCTCGTGGCCGGCAGGACCTTTAATAAAGTTGATGTCCTCCCTTCCCCGCGCTACTGTGGGAAGAAGCTAGGCATAGCTGCGGCGGAGGAGCGAGTGGCGCTGCTGCGGAGTTTAGGCAAGGCGTGTCTAGGTGGCGCTGTGGCGGGAGCGGCGGTGGGGCGAGGAGGTGGCGCTCCGTTGCTATGCAACGCAGTGAATCATCGCTCGGCGAGGTTTTTTTGTCCGCGACGGACGGACAGCGGCCGGCTTAACTCTTTCCCTACCATGGGGAAAATAGGTGTTATTTTAGATGCGAAGCAGCTTATGGTGGGGGCTTTGTCCGTCCCTTCATCCATCCGCCGTGCGGCGTCCACACCCGCACTGCGCATGTGCATCCTCCTCCCCCTCCTCTCCTTGTCTCATCTCCTCATTCCTCCTCTCCTCTCCGACGCTCATCTCCTCTCCGGATTGCGCAACGAATGGCAACACCTGCGGCTCCGCATGCACGCGATAATGCGAAGCAGCTTAAGTTAGAGACGCGACGGTAGGCGCTGCATACTCCGCTGGGGGGCGCCACAGTAGCTAGCGGTATAATGACGCGCGCGCGCGCTCCGCTCCTCTTATTCTCCCGCAACGCCGCGATAAGTGCCACGAACAGCGCCAGCGTCAACGCCAGTGTCAGCGCCGTGGACAGCGCCGCGGAGAAGAGGGCTCGAGCCGCTGCCACGAAACGGCAGCGGCGACAGGCCGATCCCGAACTTCGGGCTCGCGAAGCCGAAAGGAAATCTCAACCTAACGAAAACGACGAACTGAAAACTATTGGGAACTTGAGTCGGCCCCATGGCTGCTTCGCATATTACTGAGGGTTCCCCTACGGGAAGATGGTGTAATTTTTATGTTACGGCAGATGTTTGTTTTTTTCTCAAGGAACAACTGCACTCAATATTTAATGTAAAACATGCACAGAAAGCAGAATGAATGCACTTTTCACGCATAAAAGTTTTATTAACCATATGCATGTCATAAAAAAGACATAAATTGTTACTAATCAAGATTGTGCGATAAAATTGAACAAAGTTTGCAAAGACACGCTTGTATCTACGAAGGAAAAAATGTTCCCAAAATTATGAGATATACAAAATGTATTGCCGTCTATTAGGCACTATCTCCGAAAAAATCAAAATTTTTCATTGAACAGGCTCGCTACAAACATTTAACTGCAAGCACTACAGTTGGGCGTGCCAGGCTGCGGCCGCCAATGTTCCGGGCTGGTTTGCGTCGTCGTTGCTTTCAGACTCTAGGGGCGCGATCTTGTACGCGTTCCAAAATGGAACGGAGGCGTTCCATTCCATCGAGCCGCACACGATTGGTCAATTTGAACGTCGCGGTTGAAATTGACCAATCGTGTGCGGCTCCATGGAACGGAACGCCTCCGTTCCATTTTGGAACGCGTACAAGATCGCGCCCTAGGGCCACTATCTTGCACGCGTTCGAAAAGTCGACGTCCGGTTTCGTCTCAAGCGATTGCCCAGTCCACGCCGATATCGCGGCCTAGGCCAATCTGGGCCAATCGTGTGAAGTGAAACCGAACATCGGATTTTAGAATGCGTACAAGATAGCGGCCCAAAGTCCGACGAAAAGTCGATGCGTCATCTGACTCGCTGCTATTCAATGTATCGATAAGATCAGCCGCAGAGGCAGCGGAATCGCGATATCTGCGATCGCCCTAAGCGCGCGCGCCGTTTCCGGAACC
The DNA here is from genome assembly GCF_013339745.2 of Dermacentor silvarum. NCBI lineage: Eukaryota > Metazoa > Arthropoda > Arachnida > Ixodida > Ixodidae > Dermacentor > Dermacentor silvarum. The sequence goes on from NC_051154.1 coordinate 218,775,394, forward strand.
GGACATTTTTGCGTTCTGCTTTGACGACCGCGAAACTTCGGAGCGCGTTTAGAAATCACCGCCTCGCGGGAAAAAAGCGAACTGCTTAGAAAACTAAAATATAGTTCTCCTCCTTCCCGTCCGATAGCGCAGTATGTCCGTGAGCGTCGCAGAAGGTGTCGAAAGCGGCGTTTCAAACCATCGATAGTAACCATGCCCAATGGGCGCGGTAAGGAAACAGTTACACAACTCCACTGTTAAAACAAGTTTTTTGTTGCTTTTTCTCACTCGAGAATTAATGGAAGTTCTACATTTTTATAGTGGTCCTGCCCGCTCTTCGTTTCCTCCTTATCTTCTTACACCGCTGGCTGTGGCAGAGCTTGCACGCAAAACCAAAAAAAAAAAAAGAAAGGAAACCAGGGGCGCGGTATGTTTCTTGTAGCGAATACAGCACCCCGCTCTACATCACAGCGTGGGCGTGAGCCGCTTCTGGGGAAAGATAGCACCGCCACAGGAAAACAGATACACTCATAGTGCAGAAAGAGCGCTTTCATGACTCCACGAGTCTGCCCTCATGTCATTGTTCAATAAGAACTAGGAATACTTTTGGCGGTGCCTCCTCCGGCCCTCATACATCAGCTGACGGCTGCGGAAGAGTCGGGAAATGGCACCATATCGATAACGGTTGTCATACTATCAGGCCGGATATTTCGCGCACTTTTATTCTCCGAAATATCTAAAAACATATCTTATGTGCTTTTCGCTTATCCGCTTTTCTATGTGGCTGACTGGATGGGTTTCTTCGATTGCCCGCCACTCGAGAACCGACCACAGACATCTGTCTTTGGTAGCCTCTTATCAATGTGGAAAGGCTTAATGCTGGTGAGGGGGCGGAAGCTACGCTTCCTTCCATTTAACTCCAAGGCACCGCTCTTGCGACCGCCGTTTCAAATACTAATGCTGTTTTCGTTTTTGCGGCACGTTAGTGCAAAGAAGAGCCGCAGAAGAGAGGGAGGAGGTGTCTACGTTCCATTGAACAATTCTGGTGGAAAGTTTCGGAATATACTGGACAGGCGCTCGCGAGCGTGGCCCGTTCATTAAAGGACACTCACTAAAACCCCGTGCAGGTGGTTCGCAGTGAGCCTGCAGCACTGGCCATGGAGAGGAACTCATAATCGTGGCAACTTGTTCCTGTGCAATCGCTTGCCTTTTTAGGGTAAGTTGCTATGCTGTTCCATACGTGAGAATTTTTCATTTTCTTAATATATGAAGTAGCATGCCTACAGCTCACATCAAAGTCGTTTCTCTCTCTTCGTCTCTTTTTCGTTGCAAAGGATTTGATAACTGTGAAACTCGAGATGGTGACCACGTGGTCATGCTTTAAAAAACCCATAGTGTACTGAAGAAGAAAGATCAGCTGACAAGCGCTGCAGTTTTTTCGCCAGTGGCACTTGGCTGAAAAAAAATGAAGTTTGACTTCCTAGAAAAAGTACGACAGAGAGTCTATGACAGCCTATGAACAAGTACGTCGACTGAAGGCGCCAGGATGCTTTCTCTACGAATAATTGACAGATAACTTTCCGGTCTACTTTTAGGAATACTGTGCATCCTTCTACATAGCCCGTGGAATCGTGTCAGCTGGAAACGGAGACGTTCAGCCCATAATGCATAGCATATAACAGCTGATGGCAGTAGGAGGAGGATTGGGAGTAGCATTTGACTGCTCGACTTAAAGTCGTATGAACGCTGGTTCCATTCCCCGCACCACAACATAATTTTTTTTATGTTGTACGACAACAGTTTTGAATTTTTTGTGAACGGAAGGACATATTAAGACTATTCCCTATAGCTCACAACTACTGTACGCAGTAAAAGAGCGTCGACTTGAAGCTGAGTTTGGTGTTATATAATGTCCTTGTGGACTCCTAAAGTTAGTCTTTGCATTACAGAAACATTCGGCAACTGTGCTAGGAGGCTGAAACAATTTATTAGGTACAAGTAATTAGAAAAGAAGCTATAACGAATTCGGGTAATTCAGAAGAAACGCCCTTTGAAATATGGGCATAGTAATTCACGCTTCATTGTAAACATTGGTAATGGGTACAGAGTAGATAGATTCCTAAATTTTATGTTTAACATCTAAATCGAAAGAGGAATCAAATCTTTAAGTCAACTTGCTGCTACAGAAAAGACACATTCGTTTAGCTGGAAAAAGCACCGTTTAACCTTGATCGCCTCAGCATCAGCGCGAACGAACTATATCGAGCGTCAGTTCGCGATTTTAGCAGAAAGCATGCGGCAGTAATGGCAACATGATTTCCATGCCCTGCGATGTAATGAGACGCCCATGGCAACGAAATAGATTATGGTTTTAATGCAATTTATGCGCAATTTTCAGGAACGCATAGCACAGCGGTGAAAGAACAGAATTTCACCTTGACTGCCCAAACATTGGTTTAGATTACACGGGCTACGATCAATGTCGGAGGCTTGTTGTTGCCGTAGTAGCCGGAGCTATCCTTTGGAAAATCACCCCTTTCAAAAGTAGCCAGAGAAACAAGAAAGTAAGAAAAACAGCCCATTTTCCTCATTAAACATGTTAGGTTCAAGAAATGTGCAAGAAAACATACCTCGGATAGTCGCTGATACCAGCCGTACGTAGGCCTACATCATCACAAAAAAAGAAGGAAGGAAAGAAAAGAAAAGAAAAAGAAGAAAGGAGAAAACATACAGAAAAAAGAAATAAAAATGTTGAAGTTTGAATAGGTTCGTTACATCGTGATCTTGAGAGTAGACATATTTTTACCTTCAGAAACATGTGGCAGGATAACCATATAAAAAAAAAACACCTTGTAGGCGGCATAAGGAGTGTAACACTAATTTGTTTATTATGCACGAAAGCACTAGAAACTTTTGTAATACTTTTTCAGCCGCCAGTTTTTCCAAATGGTTGGATTTCTGTGCTTGAATCGTCGGAACTTGTTGTAAGAAAAATCAAATCAGTTAGTGCCTTAAGGTAAGTTCCCCTCACCTTACAATTTCTGACTGCCTCAAAGTGGCGAGAGCTTAAAGCCTGCCATCGATTTAGATATTACATCTAGATATGTGCGAAAAATTCCATAAACTCATTACGTTTATGGAAGACTTGTAGCAAATATAAAAACAGTTTAAGCTGTTGAATGGAAGATGTCCGATGGCGAAATGTGTCAACGCAGTTGGGACGTACGTACACACACACCACACACACACACACACACACACACACACACACACACACACACACACACACACACACACACACACACACACACGCATATATATATATATATATATATATATATATATATATATTCGGTAGGTTTCCAACTCCTTCGTTAAAACTGGAGAGGTTTGAGCGATGGCACGCATAGCATGCTATTCCTGGTGAATTCAGTGGTAAATAAAATTACAGTATCTTGTTAAGACAGTATCTCACAGATAAGTTAAAAGCACCCTCGCAGTGCGGGACGCACAGGCTGCCCTAGTCCGTGATCAAAGTGCAAGTTCTAGCTCAAAGGTATATTTGGTGCGGTAACTAGGACCATACAGTTTCCTACGATTACTAGAGGGAACTCTGCGATCGGTCAGCCACCGTGGGAATGACGGGTATAGTATGTACATGGATTATTAGTCTGATCTTCGTGCTTGGTGCTTAAGACGTTCTGGTGGCTTCGTTTATTACGCTTTACCTGGGTCTAAATAGGACTAATTTTCGAGGAAATTTATACTTTTTTTTTCAATGCAGAAGGTGATAAGAGTGCAACCACGCATAATCGCAGCTAATTGCTTCCGCTTGTCCATGCATCCATGGCGTAATGGTTTCAATATCGGGCTTCTATGCTAGAGGTCATGTGTTCAAATCCTGCCGTCGGGCAATTTTAAGAATACGTACTTCCTTATTTATAACACACTATACTTTCTTAAAAGTGATCACTTTGCAAAGTCACGAAGCCATTTAAATCCAGAAGGACGATGTTTAGGCCATGAACATCGACATGACGATGTTTAGATCCATGAACTAATACCTATCATTCCCATGCGGGCTGAACTGCCCTGCTTTTAACTCCCGTAGACACTTTAGCGCCACAGTTCCCTCTTGTAATTGTATGAAACTCTACGATAAGTACGACCTTTTGGAGTGTAAAAATCGTTGCAACTGCAGATTATGTGTCCTCCTGTGTCGTAAATTCTACGCAGGGCACTGCGGCCATCTTACCCGCTTAATTAATCTTACACTAGTTTTTTGTATAGGCAATGTTCAAAGGATTACGCTTAAGACATGCGCAATCACGCCTCTCAAGCCCACATGGCTTTCAAAAATTCCGCATTAAGCCATTCGTGCGAATGGGTGTATGCTGCTGTTCCGGATCGGTCCAAATATCATTGTATGAGCGCCCCGCGAAAGAAGACAGTGTGGCTGAATCGTCACTCCTAGAAACAGGTATTGAGGTTTGATATCAGTAGTGGCTGTGTGCTAAACCATCAGCGCAGTCAGCGTGTACTATCCCTCTATGTCGCAATGAGAGGGAAGCCGCTGCAGTGCGGAAATCTGGCTGCACTGCGTACAGCTTTCAACAACATCTTAAAGCAGCTAACCCGCGTCTGGGTAACCTTTACCAACTCATGAGCAGCCCTATTTTTTCTATATCACCGTGCGCTAATGACCAGCTCAAGAAGGACATAACCTGTTTGCACATCAAGGCCCTTGGGTTGCTGCACAGCGTTGTACTACCAAATGAAAGAGAACTACAAAAAAGTAATACTGAAAGACGTGAATGTAGCCAATTACCGGTCTGTAAGGGCTCTTGGCTTTTAGGTGTCAGACAAATATCTCGTCTACGATGAGTACCTATATATATAGCATACAGTGGGCGTTCTTGAGCCATGAGCCAAAACACAATGAGGAGGATTGAGAAACTCGCGTTGAAACCTGACCGTCGCACCGGGGAAGTTGGCGCTTGCGTTGCCGAGGCGTGCATCACCGTTGTCGGGTTCCTGGAAGGCAAGACGACGCTGACGTTTGGCCTCGACATCGTGCTCTCGCAACTTGGTGTCGGCGGCTCTTCGCTGACGCTTCGCCTCGGCTTCGGAAGCCCTCACGCTAGAATCGGCACGTCGACAACGAACCCTTTCATAAGTGAGTTCTCGGTGCCGTTGCTCAAACGCAGCCTGCTCCTCGACGGAACGTACTCCGCGCGGCCTTCCCATCCGGGTGCCGAAACTGATCTGAGGCGAGGCAAGCCCGGCGGAGCGCGTGCCAACCCCATTTCCTCCCCTTTGACTCCCCGCGACACACCAAACGACCCGGATTGCTCGCGCGTGTCAAATAATCCGGCGCCGGCGCAGCTTTCCCCGGACCTGCTCTTTCCTTGTTTCTTTCCTTCTTTCTTTATTTCTTGTCCCTGGCTCATACCCGCATTTGCACCACACGTGAGTTTTTGCGTGACTACAACGCCACCTACGTGTGAGCTAATACAAGCTTCGCTTAAAGAATGTGGCATTAGGGGATGCTTTGATACGAGCAAGAAGAAAGGCGCCTTACCTTGCAAACAACACTGCTCTTCGTCGGAACAAAGTTGTTTCGATCAATGTTGTGCAGCCACTGCTTCTTGCTCAAGCTGTCACGCTTTCCGTGCGGTATCATAAAAACTGCATAACCACCTTCACGCTTCTTGCTACAGTTATGTGCGCTACAGCACAGCAAATCGCTAGCACAAAACCGCAGTAAACACGGCGTGTAACGTTGGCTACGCCGAGCCAGCCGAGCTAAGGAGAAAATTGGGGCCAACGAAAAATAAAAACACAAGCAAAACGCAAGACCCGCGCGTTTCCAGTGGCAACGGCAGGGAGACCAATCGTCCCGCAGAAAAACAGGCGCAAAACCGGTTCCCGTGGAGGGGACGGGCAAAGTATGAGGAGGATCCGAGCAGGTCGCGCGGCGGCGGCAGAGTTCAAAGAGTGGTGGCACTTTCAAATTATCAAGGGACTTTACTCTGTCCTGATGAGCGCTTTCTCGCTTTCGCGGGTAGTTAATACTCAAAGGCCCGCTATGAGTTGGCTACGCGAAACCTTTGCTCCCGCGACTTCTCCTGCTTGGTGATCCACTACCTGGTTCGCCTGGCGTAGCGGTGTCGCGTACACAATCGGTCTTGCGGTGAGCCTTTGCCCGCAAACCAGGACTATCCCACTATGTGTATCTTGAGGTAATAAATGCGTATTTGTTCTCGATCTGAATCTGAAGCCATTTTTGCGTCATACATGTCGGAGAGTCGGCGAAGCCCTCCGTAGTGTCCTTTGTGCGCTGCGGAGTAGAGGAACATCGTCCCCTTCTTGACTTTAGCTCGTAGAGTAAGCCTTGCTTGAACTCATCTCCACATGGTACATTCGGCTAGTTCCTACCAAGGAGGTTTCCTATACCGCACTCCGCCTCGGATCGCAGCGATTCGGAACCCGTTCTAGATCGGAGCCTGAGAAAGCGTTCCCGATGAGTCGAACGTTCAGCGGCTTGCCAGAGCAATCGGTGGGTGGAAACAGAAACACGTCATGCTTCTGTTGTAAACAAGAATGGTGGACCAACAAGTTAACTGGCTCATTAGTCGCGGAACGTGACCATCATCGACAACACTTTCGGTAGCAAAAATCAGAAAGCGGCATACTACGCCTCTACCGTTCAATAAAGCATCTAAAAGTGAATTTAGCACCGAGTCGCTAAATATAATTCAGAGTAAATGAAGAGTCCCAAGAACTAATTAAAAGTAATTAGGGCAATTAACAAGACCAATACACAGACATCATACGACATGTTTATTAAAGCGTGCTAAAGTGAATTACTAAGTAACAAAGAATAATTACGATGAATTAAATGTAATTAAGGATTGCGAACAGTAATAGAGACTACTTAACATCAATTCTAGACTCCGTGACAAACCTGGTCACGCCAAATTAAGACTAAGAGCTCGAAATAGAAGTACATACTAATTAGGATCAATTAAAGACTCGTAACAGCAAGTAAAACAATTAAACTGAATTACGGCTATTTAATAGTCATTTATTTAATTACACCAAAAGCAAACAATCGCAAATTAAATTCCGTCAACGCATTAAAGCTTCCGCCGTCAAAGTCGTTTTAGCAATCGATAATAATAAAACCATTGCAGGTTTTTTTTTACATACGCATTTAACTCACACAGCTTGACACCCCCTTGATTAGCAACGTATCACCACACTGAACGAAAAATTGAATGTTTGCGCCAACCAACACAGACATGCGATCAAATGTTAGAGCACTTCCTACTAAAACTACAGCGAAGTGGCAAGATTTCGTAAATAAATAGCGTGCTATGAGATGAACATTGTGACTGCGAAGCATTGAAGAGACCTTTATTATCGTGCCGCATGCATAAACTTAATTTTAATTCCTGTTCATGAAATTGGCGTGTTGGAATACGCTGCCTGATGTCATTCTGAAAACTTTTATTACTGCACGCAGACATCCTTGCTAAAGGAGCCGTCGTGTTACAGTCAAAGCCCTGATCTTATTCCCAAGTAGTAAATGCGGCTCGGAATATAATTGCACGAGAACTAAAATACATCGCACAAAACGATAATCCGGTTGAAAAGTGTGCCCCAGTGCTATTATAGGCGAGCCGTGGCGCTCGCCCATATTAAAGATAAGCTATGACTTCATAGTTTCCTTAGGCGAAATAATTAACTGAGATATGCAAGACATTAGGTATAATTAAAAGTAGAGCATGGTGAACTCACTGGTCACCACTGTGAAAACTAGGTTCTGATCAACCGGGCTGTGGATCAGTGGCTGTGGCCTCCCGTTCTGCTGATGATGTTGGTTCTTCTGTGAGGTCCACATTGGCGCACTTTCTGTGCGGGTTGTCCCACAAAGCTTCATGTGATACAAGTGCTCACAAGAATATCTTGTTATACACGTGATACAATACAGTGCTAAGAACCTCACTCTGTCTGCGACGTTGAATGTGCATGCTTACGCCTTTTTTACCCTTCGTAGGTGGACCGAGACGCGGCTGTGTTCAACTACAAGGTGTACCTAAAGACGCCGTCAAGAACGGCGAGTCGATTGCCGCTTACCGCAAATGGTACTCACAGTTCTACAGCAGCAGCAGTCCTACGTGGCAGGAGATACGCGAGCATTCCTTGGATTGGTGATCGTGGACTTTCCACTACCGTGTGACATGAACTATGGACAGCGGCCCTGAACTTCCGTGATATACGCGAATGAATTCATGTTCGAGCGTAGCTTCACTGTGCGCATCCCAAATGGGGTATTCGGCGCATCTTCCGGCGCTGCCAATGTGCGGTGGGAGACGACTGAAAGAGAGAGAAACGATGCATAGAAAGGCAGGGAGGTTAACCAGAGGTAGTTCCGGTTGGCTACCCTGCACGGGGGAAGGAGTAGGGGGATAAAAAGAGAAAGAGAGTGGAAGGGAGAGAGAGAGAAAGAGAGACGACCAACGACTGAAAAAGAACGGACACTGATCCAGGCGGGTTTCTGCCCGCAAAGTGCTTCGAGTGGCCAGTTATATGGCAATTTTGCGGGTATTCGCGGGCTTCTTTCACTCTCGGAAAAAAGTCGCAGTTTCGTCCGAAAGGCGAAGCATCGATTGCGACAGCAAACTAGTTTACGAAGTAAAGATAGTAGTTTTATCGACCGAATAAACTTTTAAACATAGCCATACTAACTAAATTAAACAGACATGGTGTCACGCGCGCACAAACAAACATGAACGCTTCTCACTCGATGACCGGGTTAACTCGCTGTCAAAATGCTGCAGTGAGTAAGCGCGGCAGCAGCAACGAGCATATTGACTTTCGTCCCGCCACTCGCACCAACGCGAACTAAGCCGCGAAAACACAGCGCAGGGAGGAAGGACTCTGCCCCCGCCGCTGATGGCTTTCAAGATACAGCCGCCCGGGCGGAAGCGCGCGGCGTAGTACGCGGTGCGCCCCTCCCTACCCTTCCCGGCCCCGGAGCCTTGCGGCCCGGATGGCGCGGCAGTCGTTCGCGCGGTGCGGAATAAAAATTGGAGGACGATTAAGCTTTGCCTTTAAGAGTGGAACGCGATAGCGTTATCGGGTCCCGTTTGCATCGCATTTTTGTTTATGAGTAGGCCTCATTGCAACACACAACGTGGGAAAGCCAGCTTACAAAGACCAAGCTTACGCCGATCCCCTAAAAGTCGGCTTCACTGTTAAACACAAATGCATTGCTGGGAAGTCATTTTTCCAGGGGCAATATAAGCCGTCTTATATCAAAATGTGAAGGCCTTAGGACTTTTTCTATTATTTTACTAGTTGTTTGCTGTTGCCCCGAGGCGCGCGCGTGATCAAAACACATTTAGACAAGCTGTCCCAGTTTGACCTGCCGATGAGGCGAGGGCCATGTGGATGGTGATATTGAAAGTAACCTACCCGGGAGCTCCGCTGTTGTATGGTAGAAATGCTGGAAAAGGGGTTAGTGTTTGTGTTTCCTCGTAACAGAATTATGTTTTCTCGTACATTCAAATTACAATCCGACGCCACCCATGTCTGTAGGTTGTGGTTAAGTCATACTTTACGATTTTCTTGACATATTTAACTTAGTTCACAAAGTTCACAAAGAAATTAGTTCACAAAGGCCTCTGCGCCACGCGGAGGGCCTGCGTAGTCGGGGTGGTTCGGGCAGATTTTCCCAGCCTCGGACGCCGACACCGACGCCAACGACGGATTTTCTGCAACACGGGGCCCTTAACGCCATCGCGGGAAACTGCTGACGAGATCTGCCAACTTACCCACCTGAAGCTGGCCAACCAAGCCCACCCGGTGAGAGCGTACGTGCCGTTCTCACCGCAAACCATCAGAGGTGTCATTCACGGACTGGACCCCAACAACACAAGAGAAACCCTCATGAAAGGACTGTGGGTGCGGGACACCCGCATCAAGATCCTGGACGCCCGCATCTTGGGCACATCTACAACGGCACTGCTCACCATAGACGGGCCCCACCTGCCCAGGCTGGTCTATCACGGTGGGTGTGAATACCCGTGCCACCAGTTTAGGCCGGCCCGGCAGTTCTGCCAGATGTGTATGCAGTCGGGACATCGTCCGGACGTGTGCCCAAACCCCAACACACCGGTTTGCCGCCAGTGCGGCATGCAGAACCCACCCCCCACCCATGTCTGTGAGCCGAAATGCGGACTATGCGGTGGTCAGCACGAAACCGGCACCAAGGAATGCCCCAAGAGACTGAAACCAGCAAGGATGCTTCAGCCGCCACCCGCCCGCAACAACGCAGAGAAGAGGCCGTCTCGATTGGACGGCCTCCCCAAGATCTACAATAATCGCTGGTTCTACTCCGAGGACAGTGACTCAGCGAGCCGCAGCCAGTCCAGGAGCCGGTCTGGGTCCGGAACCCGAGCCCGGCAACAACAGGCACAACCACCACAAATTCGGACACCGCCCACACCGATGCCGAGGAAGAAGAAGCAGCAGCAACCCGCCCAAGACACAACGAAGCAGGTGAGCTGGGAAGGCAAGGGCAAGGACTCCCCTGCTCCTCAAACAGACCCCCGAATCCCTAAATTACAAGCTATTATAAAAGCGCAAAATGCTAAGATAGCAGAACAAGACGCGAAGCTCACAGCGCTTATGGCCAAACTTGAACAAGTAATTAAACACAACACCGCGCCGCCACCAGCCACACCCCCACAGCAACCCAATGAAGTAGTGACACACCAAACGCTACAGCGAACACTACAGGACATGGAGAAGACACTAGTCAGCTCTCTCATCGAAAATGTCACCCAACTATTCAGCGCGCTTCAAGCAAAAATCGAGAACATAGCTGCCAACCTCACGCAGGTAACTGCTACACAGAACCAACACTCCAACTCCATACAGGCGCTCCAGACTCAACGCCGAAAACGCGCCTCGTCATGCGAACAAGGCCCCTCCCGTAATCGCAGCCGTGCCAATTCCATCGGGAGCGATTCAAGCCCGCCAGCCCACCTAGTCACCCCATATGGCCCCAAACCATAAGCCAAACACTACTGAACACATCGAAGTATGGCAGTGGAACTGCAGAGGTTTCAGAAGAAAACAGGGTCTCCTGAAGCAATACCTCTGCACCACCCCGTAAGACCTGACATTATCTGCCTGCAAGAGATAGGGGCCGACAGAACCCCTACGCTAGCCGGCTACTACACGATCCACCAACCCCACATGGCGAAGGTTGCAATCCTCGTCGCAAAAGACATCACTGTTATCGAGCACTCGTTGTCAGAACCGGAGGTTGAGCACTTAACCATAGAGATCGTACCCAACAAACGGGGCCGAAAGAGCACGTTCGTGGTTAACACGTACAAGCCACCAAGGCCGGCGAAGGCCGATTTCACCAACCTCCTTTCCGAAGCCAGTCGACTGGCGCAAGCAAACCAGCTTATTGTAGTCGGGGACTTCAATTCGCCTCACCGGGACTGGGGGTATCAGTCAAACTCAGCAAGAGGAGTGACAGTCGCGCGAGCAATAGAATCCCTACGAATGGAACTCCTTACCGACCCTCTATATCCGACCAGGGAAGGCAACAGTGTCACCCGTGACTCATGCCCCGACCTCACCCTGATCAAGAACGTCGCCGAGGCCACGTGGACGAACCTAGGAGAAACCCTGGGCAGCGACCACTGTATACTCAGCACGTCCATATCATCTAGCAAAATTAGAAGACATCTGGGTGCCGCCCATATCACTGACTGGCCCAAATTCCGCAATGCACCCGTCCCGTCAGGTCCAATCCAGTCGATACACGTCTGGAGCGAGGACATCAGACAGGCATACAAGACAGCCACAGAAACAATACACCGCACACCGGAAGCCCCAGAGGTAGACCGCCACCTTCTCAAGCTATGGGAAAAGCGCAACCGGCTCGTGGGAAGATGGAAAAGGCAACGGCTAAACAGATCCCTCCGCCTGCGGATTGCACAGCTCACAGAGGGCGCTCAGACATACGCCACCAACCTAGCACAGCAAAACTGGCAACAGTTTTGTGAGTCACTGCGGGGAACGCTGGGAACCTCCCGTACGTGGGCAATCCTGCGGAACCTCATCGACCCCTCTAAATCAAAATCTGAATCTACACGCACCCTGAAGCGCATTGCTCACCTCTTTCCGGGAGACAACGTAGCCCTACTTCTTGCTCTAAGGGACAAATACATCGGCACCAGCACCGCGCCACCCTGCTCTGCGACCTATCTGGGTGAGGAAAATCCGGCACTCGACGCTCCCATCTCCGAAGCCGAGGTGTACGCCGCAGTACGATCGTGCACCCGAAATACTACGGCTGGAGCGGACAAAATTAACAACGCCATGATCCGCAACCTGAGCAAGGCACAGATCAGGGACCTCACCAAGTATCTGAACGACTCGCTCTGGGAGAAGAATGAAATTCCCTCCGAGTGAAAACACTCGGAGATCATAGTAATCCCGAAACCGGGCAAGAAGCCGGCAGTGGAAGCTCTACGACCTATATCTCTCACATCGTGCCTGGGCAAGCTCTACGAGCGAGTCGTCCAGACGCGCCTTCAACACTACATAGAAGATAACGACCTTTTTCATCCATCCATGATTGGCTTCCGGTCGGGCCTGTCGACACAAGACGCCTTCCTTCTCCTGAAGGAGGAAGTACTCTCTAACATCCCGAGGGGTGGCGAACACCTCATTATGGCGCTGGATCTAAAAAGCGCGTTTGATAACGTGTCTTACGAGGCAATACTCTCCGAGCTCAGCAATCTCAACTGTGGCGAGCGCACCTTCCAATATGTCAAGACTTTTCTGTCCAACCGAACGGCAACAATAGGAATGGGTGACACGAGATCGGACCCTCAAGACATGCCCAACAAGGGCACACCACAGGGATCGATCATCTCCCCGCTCCTATTCAACGTCGCCATGATCGGCGTCGCAAGGGCTCTGCAGCAGGTTCCGAACATCGGATACACCCTGTATGCGGACGACATTACGATCTGGACAAACACCGGCTCTCTAGCCGAGAAGGAAGACACACTCCAAGCAGCAGCAATCTGCGTCGAAACAGAGGCCATTCGATGTGGACTCCACTGCTCCCCCGACAAATCCGAAGTGATCCGCATACAGGGACATCACTACAAATCGCCAGGCAACCTAAACATCCTCCTACATGGGGTCCCAATCCGGGAGGTACCACTCATCCGGATCCTGGGCCTCTGGCTGCAGAGCGACGGAAAGGCCAACCACACACTCCAACTGCTCAAGACTACAACACAGCAGATCTCTAAGATGATCCGCCGGGTGGCCAGAAACAGAAAAGGCATGCGGGAGGAGGACACGATCCGTTTGGTGCAGGCACTGGTCATCAGCCGCCTTTCCTACGGGCTCCCTTACCTCACCCTGCTCCGAGCAGACTTCAACAAAGTTAATGCGATGATACGCGTAGCCTACAAGAACGCCCTCGGTCTCCCACCGTACACATCCAACGTCAGCTTGGAAGCTTTGGGACTAAATAACACGTTCGAGGAAATTCAGGAGGCGGTCCTCCTGACCCAGAGAGAACGCCTCCTGTCCACAGCGACAGGCCGACACATCCTAAAGCGCATCGGCTACCCGGCGGACCTTGACGCCATCCAGTCGACCACAAACATTCCGACATCGTACCGAGCCAGAGTACACGTGGCCCCGCTCCCAAAAATTATGTCACAATCCCACAACGAAGGCAGAAGAAACGCCCGAGTGGACTACCTCAAACGCACAGTGGGACGGAGCCCGAGGACGGTGTACGTGGACGCCGCCCTATATAAGGATGCATCGAACGCAGCAGCAGCCGTGGTGGTGGACTCTTCTTACGAAGAAGTCTCCAGCATCTCCATCCCGCACTGCACCGTCACAGAAGCGGAAGCTGCGGCGATCGTGCTGGCCGTTCAGTACGGGGACGCGACCAACCGAGAACTTCAAGTAATAACCGACTCCCAAGCGGCGTGTCGGCTCCTTCTTGCAGGCAGAATACCTCAGAAATTAGCTAGGTTCACGACTAATCCATTGGCTAGAAATTCATCGCTCAAACATCAGATCACGTGGGCTCCGGGGCACTCGGGGCTGGAGGGTAACGAGGCCGCGGACAGGCTAGCTCGAGGTCACACAAACCGAGCGGCCACAATCCTCGATCCCACTACTACCCTCCCCGTACCTGCGGCTTACGGCGCGCGACTTCAACACTTGCGCAAACAACGTCAGCTTTACCCCCCACCACACAAGGGGCTAAATGCACAGGAAGCACGGGACTGGAGACAGCTCCAAACCAACACCTTCCCCAACTTACACAAATACAGCATTATCTTCTCAGAACAATACAAAGACGCATGCCCATGGTGCAACGAACGACCCACCGCCTACCACGTCACGTGGGGGTGTACAGGCCCCAAACCGCCAGACATACAAACACAACAACCGGAGGAGCAGTGGGAGGCCACTCTGTCCAGCCCCGACTTAGCAACCCAGCGCGGACTGGTAATCCAGGCGAGAGCGGCAGCCAAGGCCACTGGGGTCTTGAAATGAAGACTCCACTCGATGTACATTTTCCTCCGTATTTATTTTCTGTGTTAATAAACGTTTTCTACTACTACTACTCGCGTTAAAACGCCCCCCCCCCCCTCCCTCCCAACCCTCCCTCCGCGGAGCGTTGTGCGCGACAGGAAGACGGCGCGCTTCCTTCCCGCTTCGATCTGTTGCGTGCGCGAGTAGAGCCGCGATCGCCGGCTCACCCTCATACGATTTCACTCGCACATACAGAATACGGCGCACGGCGTCGATTTTGTCGCCCTTGGACTTTATACGGAACCTCACGGTGACGACGACGGCGACCGCAGAAATGCGCTTGGAGTGTCTATATCATTGCTTCGCAATAAAACACTTTTATGTAGCACGTATTGAGCAACAGAAAGTTGTATCGGGAGCTTTTCATGTTGCTCTACAAGTTTCTTATATATGAGAGGCTGATTATTAATTAAGGCTAACTTTTTAATTAGGTGGAATGCAAAAAAAAAAAATCTGAGCATCTCCAAGCGCCGTCAATAAACATTACCTAGGTTCTGTCCAGCTACGTGGCATTTGCATATTTTTAAATCTTGGTGCTTGATAGTAGGGATACCCTGTATACTATAACAAGTTTGTAGAATGTCGCATCGAAGTAGTTCGTGACGTTCCTTTTGGCTATGGTTGCTTTTATATATGGCAGACAGGCCTTGGCATCAAAGAGACATTAATTGAACACAACCATTGTCCAATGAAATGCAATCTAACCTTTCTATGCACCGTTGTGATAGCAAGTGTATACTCCTAAAGTGGCAGATAGTAAACTTCTCCCAAGAAAAACGAATGAATAAGGGCATCTTATTGGACTAGGTGGGGCTTATCAGTAGGCTCTAGCACATGCGTTAGCTTTCGATTATCTTGCATAAAGAGGAGTTTTAATCTCGATGCCGTTATCTTTCGATAGTGCCCATACGTGTACATGATTGATGGATTGGCGGTGCCTTCCCATGATTACGCACAGAGAGTTATTTTTTTCCATTTCTTCTTTTTCGCCACCCCCCTTTCGCTTTATAGTCGGCGTCTGTGTTCTTTCTCATTCTTCTTGATTCCGCGTTTTGATGCCTGCCTTTTCGTACCATATGAGCCATCTTGCTCAACTTTCTGTCATTCTGATTATCTCCGACCACCGAAGTGAATACCTGCGTCATCGCTCCACCTTGTAATACGGTGGGCGCTACGTTGATGGATATTCATGCATTTAGGAGCGAATTGTCTTCTGCCGCGAGTGAAAGAATTTCTTGAGTGAACGAATTTCGCCTTCCACTGAAAACCTCTTCAACTTGATTTTTTTTTTCATGGCTCGCAGCGTGACATAACCTACTGCTCCTCCAAAACGTCACTGAGGCTGTTTAAGTATGAGCGATTGAGACGTCTTAGAACCGCCA
Organism: Dermacentor silvarum; assembly: GCF_013339745.2. Taxonomy (NCBI): domain Eukaryota; kingdom Metazoa; phylum Arthropoda; class Arachnida; order Ixodida; family Ixodidae; genus Dermacentor; species Dermacentor silvarum. The sequence goes on from NC_051154.1 coordinate 218,791,425, forward strand.
AAACTGCATCGTGGCC
>NC_051154.1:218793940-218796991 GCF_013339745.2 Dermacentor silvarum
TTAACAATTTTGTGTTTTTCCTATCTGAATGTTATTTTTTCTTTCGCTGCCAGAGCGTGGTAGTATTTTGTGTACCTTTTCCTTTTTCACCCCCCCCCCCCACTGTAATGCCAGAAATGGCGCTGTGGGTACTGTGATCAATAAATAAATAAACCTACAAGGAGACCCAATGCGCATGAGCGTACTTCTGTTCTGAGTTACACAAGCATTTTTATAGGGCACGAGCAGATAAACCATGATTATCCCTTCCAAGGTTAGCGCCCGCCGCCGCATTAACAGTAACCTCACGCGCGCAAGAGAGGCGGACAAGCACGCTTACTTTTAACGGTTTAGAGTTCCAGGTATGTCGTATTCACGAATTACCTTGATGAACCGCCGCGTTTCATGGCACGCACTACCTTAATCTATGTGTAGATCAGATTCAGAAAAGTAAAGCTAAAATATACGTGTGTGCGCATGCTAATTAACAACGTTCAAGAGTTAATGTCACTGGTGAAAACCTGCTGAAGGGGCGCCCCTCAAAAAAAAGAAAACAAGAGAAATGAAAAAGAATGCGATAAGGAAAGAGACATCCAAACGGACACAAACAGAAGGGCGGCTAATGATGTACTGGTAACAATTTTATTTTCTTTGCAGAACTTGCGTGCCTTTTGGTCAAGGTTTCTGAAAGTTAAAACGGTATACCTGCACGTTTTGGACTGCATGATGCAAAACACCTTCGTTCTTTGTAACGTGATCCTGAAAGTTGTGCTTTTCTTGGGGATATTAATTTCCTATTTTATCTTGGCCATAAGAAGGTCCACACGCACACAGTCCCCTCCATCCGTCCAAGAACGTTTCCTTATGCATAACTTCAGAGTCCCATTCGCTTAGCGCCGCTGACAAGCACAGAAAAGGAACCATAACAATCTTCAGAGGGATTCGGTGGTTGCGTCTCTTACCGCGTTCATGAGACATAGATTATAGTCGCAATGGGAAGGTAGATCTAGCTTTGAGTAATCAGTCGATCATAGTTAGGGACGAATTCCTGTTTTATCACGCTCTAGTTGGGTCTCGATAATCCGGGACACTGCAACAACATCTGTGACGAGCAGTAATTCAAATTGCATCGCAGGCCACAAAGGTGGACTGGGAAGAGACAGCAGAAAATTTAATGCAGCACGTGTTTTCTTTTTTAAATATTTGAAGAGATATATAAAAATGCATTGAGCATATATCGCATCATTGAGCCTCTTTCGGTGGATTGCATGAAGAGACAGGCATTACTTGCACGGCAAACTGCTATGTCCAGGTAGATATTTAAAATTCAATAATTAACTTATAATTATTCCCTTTAAGGCACATGTTGTAATTGTGAAATTAAAGCTTAATGGTACTGAAGATGTGTCTGCTAATTAAAGTCCGAAGACTAGCGCTACTTTTTATGTATATATCCCCAAAATCCGCTAAAAGCGCCATTTTTCCGCTCTAGTTCCTGACTGCCAGAGGTACGCGTTTGGGAAACCGTTAATTGGGACGCCAATGTACTTCGTGGTACATTTCAAGGCAGGATATCTTGAAACTTTTGCTAGTCTTAAATGGACAATAAAGAGAAACCGGAAGTTCAGCCTAAGTGGTAGATTATCCTATCACGATCACATACATACTATTCATTCTTACTGCGAACAGAGGTTTAATAAGCGAGAAAATAGCGAAAAACTGAAGAATAAGTGCTGACGCCCCTTCGAATTTCCAGCACTACACGTTCGTGACGTCGGAGATCACAAACGCAGCCCGGCCGCGATTGGTCGAGAGCGATGTATCGCTGTTAATAAAACGCAAAATGAAATACAACTTAAACGTACATAAACAGCATTTGCCAGCTTTTGAAGCCGTTTCAAGCGATGACGTGCAAGTTCAGCGCAAAATTAAATAAGTATTAAGAAGAAATGGCGTGGCGTTACATGCGGTCATGATAGTTTCGTAGTTTTGTTATTGCTCCATGCATCATCGCGAGCGCCTATTCCGCTCTACAGTGTTGCAGTGTTTGGTTGCGTGTTGCGTGGCTCGAAAAACGTTGACTTCGCGGGAAACAGCCAGAAAATGCCTCGTGTGTGTCGTGTTAAGGGCTGTACTAACGGCGCAAGGCGCTTGTTCAGGGGCAACGGCAGTGTTGACCCGACTGCGTCCTTTCATGTGGTGTCGCGCGAAGAGCCCCGGCGTTCGCAATGGCTCAGTGCTCTGCCGATGATAAAATGGCAAAAGAGCCAGAGAAACCGATGGTGTGCTCTCTGCATTACTCGCCCTCGGATTATGTATATAATCCTGCTTTCGGAAAGTATCTTGGCGTGCCCCAGAGGCCAGTCCTTTCTCGAGCAGCTGTCCCATCAATGTCGCCTTCATCAGATTCCCTACTGATGCCCCTGCAGCAGCAAACTGGCGGCTCGGCGAGTGCTGAATGTCATTAATAAAAACAGGAAAAAACCATACCGAGTACGCTTGTGCTATCGGAACTTTCTACGCTTGTTCTATCGGAAACATTGTCACCTGGCATCGACGAAAACGAGGCTTCGCTTTCCGTCGGCGCGGCCAGTGGCTCACCGCCATCGTACGCAGAAACACCTACCGCGCGAGCACGAAGGATCATTTCGCACTCCGTTCCACTGAAGTCGCTCAAATGCAGTCCTGCTTCCCTGGTGAGCTCTTTGTTGCAAGGTTCAGCGTCAGCAACGGTATCCTTCGCGGCCACAGAACACCTTAGCAAAAGTCGCAGCGAACGCAAACGCAGCGGCCATGCAGCCTATGATGGAGCGAGCGCCTGGGCCGTTTATGCAAGTGGTGACGTATCATGGCGCCCTCTGATTCGCTGACAGCAATGAAATTCGTGACGACACTGCTTCAGCGCCGAATCTGGGGTGAGAGAAATTGAGGAAGAGATATTTTTTCTTTGTTTACGAATTTCTCCGCTAATAACTCATATTTTTGCACCCACCAAAAACTGCATGCATTCCTGAAGGTCCCTCTTTTATTCCAGCTGAACTTCCTTTTCTCTTTAGTGTCCCTGTAGGATAT
>NC_051154.1:218797091-218869708 GCF_013339745.2 Dermacentor silvarum
ACCTCCCTCCGCGGCGCGTTGCCCGCGACAGGAAGACGGCGCGCTTCCTTCCCGCTTCGCTCTGTTGCGTGCGCGAGATAGAGCCGCGATCGCCGGCTCACCTTCATACGATTTCACTCGCACATACAGAATACGGCGCACGGCGTCGATTTTGTCGCCCTTGGACTTTGTACGGAACCTCACGGTGATGACGACGGCGACGGCAGAAATGTGCTTGGAGTGTCTATATCATTGCTTCGCAATAAAATGCTTTTATCTAGCACGTATTGAGCAACAGAAAGTTGTATCGAGAGCTTTTCATGTTGCTCTACAAGTTTCTCTGACATTTTTCATCTAATATTATGTATGAAAAGCTGATTATTAATTAAGACTAACTTTTTAATTAGGTGGAATGCAAAAAAAAAAATCTGAGCATCTCCAAGCGACGGCAAAAAACATTACCTAGGTTCTGTCCAGCTACGTGGTATTTGAATATTTTTAAATCTTGGTGCATGATAGTAGGGATACCCTGTATACTATAACAAGTTTGTAGAATGTCGCATCGAAGTAGTTTGTGACGTTCCTTTTGGCTATGGTTGCTTTTATATACGGCAGACAGGCCTCGGTATCAAAGAGACATTAATTGAACACAACCATTGTCCAATGAAATGCAATCTTACCTTTCTATGCACCGTTGTGATAGCAAGTGTGTTCTCCTAAAGTGGCAGATAGTGAACTTCTCTCAAGAAAAACGAATTAATGAGGGCGTCTTATTGGACTAGGTGAGGCTTATCAGTAGGCTCTAGCACATGCGTTAGCTTTCGATTATCTTGCATAAAGAGGAGTTTTAATCTCGATACCGTTATCTTTCGATAGTGCCCATACGTGTACATGATTGATGGATTGGCGGTGCCTTCCCATGATTACGCACAGACAGTTATTTTTTTCTATTTCTTCTTTTTCGCCACTCCCCTTTCTGCTTATAGTCGGCGTCTGTGTTCTTTCTCATTCTTCTTGATTCCGCGTTTTGATGCCTGCCTTTTCGTACCATATGAGCCATCTTGCTCAACTTCCTGTCATTCTGATTATCTCTGACCACCGAAGTGAATACCTGCGTCATCGCTCCACCTTGTAATACGGTGGACGCTACGTTGATGGATATGCATGCATTTAGGAGCGAATTGTTTTCTGCCGCGAGTGAAATAATTTCTTGAGTGAACGAATTTCGGCTTCCACTGAAAACCTCTTCAACTTGATTTTTTTTTTTTCATGGCTCGCAGCATGACATAACCTACTGCTCCTCCGAAACGTAACTGAGGCTGTTTAAGTATGAGCGATTGAGACGTCTTAGAACCGCCAAAACTGCATCGTGGCCATTACTGACCGTTCAAATATTTCTTGTTCACAATGACTCATCCTTCGAAAGGGTTTCTTCTAAATCTCTAGTCGATTAGGCCCCGTTATCTGTATGTGTAAAACGGGCAGCTCTAGAGTAGCGGCGATGCTTGGCCGACGCTGAATGTATCAACTCGCCTAGCAAGAAAAACGTACAAGGCCACTTTGCCTGGCATCGTGCCCAGCGGCCTTCGCACGTACTCGTTCGCACTTGGCTCTTTATCGGCGATGCTAACATGAAGTCATCCAAGAAGGCACATTCACCTTTTAGAAGTTGTACTTGCTCGGTAGTAGTCGTATGATCTCACCTATATGCTGCCTATTTAGTGAAGCAGCAAGAAAATAATATTCACTCGGCTTAGTCGACATTACGGGGGCCCGTCTGTGGAGGAATCTATGCTGTGAAGGCCGCTTTGCCCAAGACGCACTCACTTTGTACACTCACTCACTCAGTCGTTGAAATCGTGTCGTCGCAATCATACGATTGTTGTCACCATCTTCGTCACCTTGTTGCTATCATCACACACGATCGCGTCCCGCAGACGACTGCTCGTGTTACACGAAACAATTCCGGGGTATTACGTACCAAAACCACCATCTGATTACGAGGCACGCCGTAGTGGGGGACTCCAGAATAATTTTGACCAGCTGGGGTTCTTGAACATGCAGCCAATCTACAGTACACGGGCATTTTTGCATTTCGCCCCCACCGAAATGCGACCGCCGCGGCCGGGATCTTATACCGCGATCACGTGCTTAGCAGTGTAACGCCAAAGCCAGTAAGCAACCACGGCGGGTCGCATTACACCAACACGCATTTCCGCCTGGTAACGCTTCGCGGATGGATGGATGGCTGTATGGAATAAACTTTATTGAGTCCTGCAGATCGTGACTCATCACGACGCGGGCCGCTCCCACGTAGGGACCGACAGGCCAAGCCTCTCGGCCGCATCGCGGGCCTGTTGGACAGCCCAGAGTTGTTCAGCCAGAAGCGGACAGTGGAAGGCCGCATCCCACCTGGGTTGGGATTCCCCCAAGCCAGGTCTCCCAAACCGGGCCTCCACATCCCACTGCACTGGTTTGGAGTTCCGCGAACAATGCTGAATATTCCACTACCTGCAAAATGCTTCGCATAACATTGATTGCCACAGTACATGGGATCCTCCTTATTCTTTATATATAATTATATATATATATGTATATATACATATATATATATATAGAGAGAAAGAGACAAGTGAGCCTGTTCTTTGTTCACAAGGGTGGCAGTTTGGGCGAGTTGTTTTTTTATAAAGTTTCCCTGAATTAGCGCAACTCAGAAAGAGTGAAGGAAAAAATTAAATTAAATTTATGGGGTTTTACGTGCCAAAACCAGTTCTGATTATGAGGCACGCCGTAGTGGGGGACTCCGGAAATTTGGACCACCTGGGGTTCTTTAACGTGCACCTAAATCTAAGTACACGGGTGTTTTCGCATTTCACCCCCATCGAAATGCGGCCGCCGTGGCCGGGATTCGATCCCGCGACCTCGTGCTCAGCAGCCCAACACCATAGCCACTGAGCAACCACGGCGGGCAAAGAGTGAAGGAAATAAGACGAACACGGCAAAGCAGGAGACCGGGGGGCGCTAAACTTCTAAGTGATTTATTTCGTGACGCCTGTAAAAGCTTATATACTCACTGCAAGCAAACAACACGCACATATCTCATAGTACACGTGCCGGTAAACTAAGAAACGCCAATTCTTCACATGATAAAGCTATAGACGGCAAGCTTAGAAGCATGTGTCTTAATCATGCTTAGCTGCAGCTTCTACTTCACGCGTCAGCTGATTATGAGAACATCTTGTAACAGCACATCTGTGGAAGTCAGGGGTGCAGCCATAGCTATTGCGGTCAAATACAAGAAAACTGCCTGCTGCGATTTTATTTTTACCGTTTCTGTGCTCGGCCGAACATGTTATTCATGAGAAAGCATTATATGGCTCATGAAGCGGAAGAACACTTTGCGCTGGGACACACTTCAAAAACGTAGGGAAGTTCTTCGGTTAAAATTTTTTCATAAAATATTTCATTCAAGAACTGGAATTGACTGAACCCAATATATATTTAGCCCTGATTATGTGTCCGTACGAAGAGACCATTCGTTCAAGGTAAAGAATACAGGTGTCGGACTGACCTCTTCAAAATGTCTTTTTTCCCCAAAACAATTTCTGACTGGAACAAATTACCTGAGGAGATCGTGTCCATAACATCAAATGAATCATTTTCTGCCTTGCTGTGAAATTTTTATGTTTAACATTTTTGTGTTTTTCCTATCTGGATGTTATTTTTTCTTTCGCCGCCAGAGCGCGGTAGCATTTTGTGTACTTTTTCCTTTTTCACCTCCCCCCCCCCCCCACACCCCTCCACTGTAATGCCAGAAATGGCGCTGCGGGTACTGTGATCAATAAATAAATAAACCTACAAGGAGACCTAATGCGCATGAGCGTACTTCTGTTCTGAGTTACACAAACATTTTTGGAGGGAACGAGCAGATAAACCATGATTATCCCTTCCAAGGTTAGCGCCCGCCGTCGCATTAACAGTAACCTCGCGTGCGCAAGCGAGGCGGACTAGCACGCTTACTTTTAACGGTTTAGAGTTCCAGGTATGTCGTATTCACGAATTACCTTGATGAACCGCCGCGTTTCATGGCACGCACTGCCTTAATCTATATGTAGATCAGATTCGGAAAAGTAAAGCTAAAATATACGTGTGTGCGCATGCTAATTCACAACGTTCAAGAGTTAATGTCACTGGTGAAAACCTGCTGAAGGGGCGCCCCTCAAAAAAAGAAAACAAGAGAAATGAAAAAGAATGCGATAAGGAAAGAGACATCCAAACGGACACAAACAGAAGGGCGGCTAATGATGTACTGGTAACAATTTTATTTTCTTTGCAGAACTTGCGTGCCTTTTGGTCAAGGTTTCTGAAAGTTAAAACGGTATACCTGCACGTTTTGGACTGCATGATGCAAAACACCTTCGTTCTTTGTAACGTGATCCTGAAAGTTGTGCTTTTCTTGGGGATATTAATTTCCTATTTTATTTTGGCCATAAGAAGGTCCACACGCACACAGTCCCCGCCATCCGTCCAAGAACGTTTCCTTATGCATAACTTCAGAGTCCCATTCGCTTAGCGCCGCTGACAAGCACAGAAAAGGAACCATAAGAACCTTCAGAGGGATTTGGTGGTTGCGTCTCTTACCGCGTTCATGAGACATAGATTATAGTCGCAATGGGAAGGTAGATCTAGCTTTGAGTAATCAGTCGATCATAGTCAGGGACGAATTCCTGCTTTGTCACGCTCTAGTTGGGACTCGATAATCCGGGACACTCCAACAACATCTGTGACGAGCAGTAATTCAAATTGCATCGCAGGCCACAAAGGTGGAGTGGGAAGCGACAGCAGCAAATTTAATACAGCAGGTGTTTTCTTTTTTTAAATATTTGAAGAGATTTATAAAAATGCATTGAGCATATATCGCATCATTGAGCCTCTTTTGGGGGATTGCATGAAGAGACAGGCATTACTTGCACGGCAAACTGCTATGTCCAGGTAGATATTTAAAATTCAATAATTAACTTTTAATTATTCCCTTTAAGGCACATGTTGTAATTGTGAACTTAAAGCTTAATGGTACTGAAGGTGTGTCTGGTAATTAAAGTCCGAAGACTAGCATTACGTTTTATGTATATATATCCCCAAAATCCGCTAAAAGCGCCATCTTGCCGCTCTAGTTCCTGACTGCCACAGGTACGCGTTTGGGAAACCGTTAATTGGGACGCCAATGTACTTCGTGGCACATTTCAAGGCAGGATATCTTGAAACTTTTGCTAGTCTTAAAGGGACAATAAAGAGAAACCGGAAGTTCAGCCTAAGTGGTAGATTATCCTATCAGGATCACAGACATACTATTCATTCTTACTGCGAACAGAGGTTTAATAAACGAGAAAATAGCGAAAAACTGAAGGGTAAGTGCTGACGCCCCTTCGAATTCCCAGCACTACACGTTCGTGACGTCGGAGATCACAAACGCAGCCCGGCCGCGATTGGTCGAGAGCGATGTATCGCTGTTAATAAAACGCAAAATGAAATACAACTTAAACGTACATAAACAGCATTTGCCAACTTTTTAAGCCGTTTCAAGCGAGGACGTACAAGTTTAGCGCAAAAATAAATAAGTATTAAGAAAAAATGTCCTGGCGTTACATGCGGTCATGATAGTTTCGTAGTTTTGTTTTTGCTCCACGCATCATCGCGCGCGCCTATTCCGCTGTACAGTGTTGCAGTGTTTGGTTGCGTGTTTCGTGGCTCGAAAAACATTGACTTCGCGGGAAACAGCCAGAAAATGTCTCGTGTGTATAGTGTTGAGGGCTGTACCAACGGCGCAAGGCGCTTGTTCAGGGGCAGCGGCAGTGTTGACCCGACTGTGTCCTTTCATGTGGTGTCGCGCGAAGAGCCTCGGCCTTCGCAATGGCTCAGTGCTCTGCCGATGATAAAATGGCAAAAGAGCCAGAGAAACCGATGGTGTGCTCTCTGCATTTCTCGTCCTCGGATTATGTATATAATCCTGCTTTCGGAAAGTATCTTGGCGTGCCCCAGAGGTCAGTCCTTTCTCGAGGAGCTGTCCCATCAATGTCGCCTTCATCAAATTCCCTACTGATGCCCCTGCAGCAGCAAACTGGCGGCTCGGTGAGTGCTGAATGTCATTAATAAAAACAGGAAAAACCATACCGAGTACGCTTGTGCTATCGGAACTTTCTACGCTTGTTCTATCGGAAACATTGTCGCCTGGCGTCGACGAAAACAAGGCTTCGCTTTCCGTCGGCGCGGCCAGCGGCTCACCGCCATCGTACGCGGAAACACCTACCGCGCGATCACGAAGGATCATTTCGCACTTCGTTCCACTGAAGTCGCTCAAATGCAGTCCTGCTTCCCTGGTGAGCTCTTCGTTGCAAGGTTCAGCGTCAGCAACGGTATCCATCGCGGCCACAGAACACCTTAGCAAAACTCGCAGCGAACGCAAACGCAGCGGCCATGCAGCCTATGATGGAGCGAGCGCCTCAGCCGTTTACGCAAGCGGTGACGTATCATGGCGCCCTCTGATTCACTGACAACAATTAAATTCGTGACGACACTGCTTCAGCGCCGAATCTGGGGTGAGAGAAATTGAGGAAGAGATATTTGTTCTTTGTTTACGAATTTCTCCGCTAATAACTCATATTTTTGCACCCAACAAAAACTGCATGCATTCCTGAAGGTCCCTCTTTTATTCCAGCTGAACTTCCTGTTTCTCTTTAGTGTCCCTGTAAGGATATCTGTTATATGCACATTGGACAGCACAACTGCTCGACTCCAGGAAGGAAGCAGGAATATAGGCGGAAAGACAGGGAGGTTAGCCAGTTCTCAGACCGGCTGGCTACGCTGTGCTGGGAATAGGGGGTGAGGGGAATAAAAGATAATAGAAAAGAGATGTTAGCCGAAAAGGAAAGTAAAACAAGAGAAAAAGGAAAGGAGATTACGGCACTGCTTAAAGTATGTATCTAACACCAGTTCTCCGCAACAAGCGCAACAACGCGTTCAAAGGCTTCTGTGCTGAGGTCGGTTTTGGCCAGTGTCCCAGGATTCTTTTCTCTGACAAAAGACGTTTATCAAGTCCATCTAACACTCTTGCAAGTTGTTTCCTGGGCACACTGAAGCGCGGACACTCACAGAGAAGGTGGGCGATTGTTTCCTAGCAGCCACAGTTACCGCATGTAGGGCATGTTGGCCATTCCGATCCGAAAGGAGTAAGCATTCGTGAAAGCTACGCCAAGCCACAAGCGGGACAGAAGCGTCTCCTCAGCTCTACATATTCCTGACGGAAAACGGAGCTGTAGATTCGGATCCAAGTTATGGAGGCGAGCGTTGGTAAATTCCGTCGAGTTCCACTGTGCAAGATTTCACAAATGCAACATGCACCCACAAGTGAATAATTAAAACAGTTATTATCCACCTGGACATTGTACTTTCCCTCGAAGGTAATTTCTGCCTCTTCCGAAAATCGACCAGAAAAGGAGAAATATCACTTTGTCTCATCTACGATATTCTACAATGTGTTTGAACCAAAAATAAAAATTTTAAATAAACATACGGGGTATATGATATATTGCAGTCTGTGCCCAGGTGCTTCGCGGGCTACCTGCTTATGAAGTGTGGCATAGACAAGGAGTACGAAAAAGATTAACTTCCCCAATAAAAGTGGCTAACGATGAAAACAGGAACACAAGGAAAGTCTTAGACGATTTTGAACGGCCCGCGAAAGAAGTTCACAAAACAAGTTTTTACCAAATGATCTATACACCTAGGCTGTCGATGGGCGGTAGGGGCATACTTGAACAGTGAGTGCTGTTGAAAGCAATCTATATTTCAATTGTATAAGTGGAACCAGCAATGACGCAAGCGGTATATTTTTCTATAGCTTCCACTTTCAACCCATCCCTCCAGGCAGCGTCAATCATCCAGTGGAACGCAAGAGGACTAAAGTCACGCCTTTCTGATGTTCGTAAGTTTGTATGTACTAATATGTTTCCAATCATTAAGATCTATGAGCCTAACATATCAAAACCAGTCAGATTATCAAGATACCAAGCTGTCCTGTCCACAAGCACTGGTGCATGCAGCAAAGTCATCGTTCTTATTCGTCGTGAACTCATGTATGTCCGTCAGCCGATTCCGCCTCACGATGGCAATAAATATGTTTGTCTAACAGCTAAACATCGCAAGCTCATGTTTACACTTTTAGAAATGTATATGTCGCCTTCAAATAATTTTTATTCCAAAAGATTACCAGACATCTGCACGATGTATCCTGCTTAATGGGTCATCATGCGAAATTTTAATGCAAACCATAGGGCGTGGGGAAGCACAAGGCCAAATGTAAGAGGACAAAGATTAGCATCAACGGCTTTTCACTCCTGAATGATGGTAGTGCAAAGTTCCTACGAGGCGTGAATTACGGCAGTTGTCATCACATAGGTTTTGTCTCTAGCGCTTTAAGCAGATGTGTTAAATGGTATTTGGATGCCGGTACTCACGGGAGTGATCATATTCCCATATACCTTATCATCAAAAAGATATGATTGTCCTTTCCAATGAGAGAGAGAGAGAGGTTCGAATAATTGACTGGACCACTTTTAAATCTGCCATGGAAGATGCTTGCCGAGAGGGCTTATCCTCTGGATTAGACGAAATAATCAGGTGTTCAATTTGAGACGCCACTCCCAAGGTTTCGTATAAGAACACAGGTTTGGATATAGAGTTGGAGCGACTTCGTGTGCTCCGCCGCCGTGCGGAACGGCGATATCGGCGAACAAAGTCTATTCGTGACTTTAGGACAGCGAGACGGATACAAAATAAAACCTAGCGTCGCATGGCTAGATTAGCATCTCAACGCTGAACAGCGTTTTTCCAGTCACTATAGACCCCCGGAAGCCACTTTCCCACATCTGGACAACCATGCGTGGTCTGCGTTCCCTCCCTGAACAACGTTTCCCATTCAAAGCGCTGGTATTCTTCCAGACGCGGCCACTGGAATTGATGTTGCAGAAGACGTTTGTGCGAGGATCGCTGGCCAAGTAACTGGTCGAGGCTCTCCTGGCCCCAGCGACATCCCAGTTTCGCATGACTGCCGCATGGATCTTCCTTTAAAAATGGAGGAGCTAGAGGCCGCTCTTGCTCTATGCATGCGTTTCTCATTCCCGGGTCAGGCAGAATATCCTACCACGCCTTCGCAAACATGAGTGAATGCGCCGGAGCGAACTGTTAGATCTCTACAACGTATCCAGGCAAGATGGCAAGGTTCCCCCGAAGAATGGAAGACAAGCCGCTTGGTCCCGCTCCTGAAGCATGGCGACTGTCCACTCTGACTCACCTCATACTCTCCAGTAGCGCCGGACGGCTGAGTGGAAAAGGTAATAGAAAAGATGATCCTTGCCCGCTGGGAGTGGTGCTTAGAACACCACAACGTGTATCCAAATTACGTGACTGGTTTCCGACGAGACCCTCATCAATATTTATTTATTCAAGTTACCCCTAAAGGCCCTCTGGTTGAGGCCATTACATAGGTTTTTTTTGTACAAATAGAGTTATAGTAGCGCAAACATGCTTCCAAGAAAACTATAATTAACAGTTCAAGCGGTTACAAAATTCATAAAAAATAATTCATCATAAAAAATGATACATCATAAAAAATAATACAGCAGAATAGATACAAAAAAATTGACATAACTAATGCATATATATTTACACTTTACATGAACAACACACGGGTAACAGATACAGTTATTGGTAGTTAAAGGAGAACTAATAAAAAACATATTCAAACAAAGGTATAAAGTCCGGTATCTAATAAAGTACATAGTAAAAGTATACAGTACAGTAAATTGAATAAAAGTGCTAAATACATTAAACATACAGAAAGAAACTAGTTAACAAACACAATGCGAAAAGAACAAAACCAGCGGAATATTAATCAGGGATGGTTGCCAGTACGCTATCGTGAATGAGATCCTGAAATTTGCTGATATTAGTTTCTGTAGCGATGTGAGAGTGCAAGCGGTTCCGATCCTTTGATGTGCGTGGTATGAGCGATTCAGCGTAGTGTTTAGAGTGACACATTATCGTTTCACTTTGTTAGGATGGTCCCGGCAAGGAAAGATATATCTGCTGGGTTCAGGAAAAATTCGTCATGGAGGGATGTGTCATGATAAAGTTTATGGAAAAGTGATAAGCGAGCAAGTTTACGGCAATGCGAAAGTTCCTGCACTTGAGCGCGATATTTTAAAGCAGTGACACTAGCGAAAGGTGAGTATTCAGAGTAGATGAAGCGAACAGCGCGGTTTTGAAGGGCTTCGGTGTCGTTAATAATTCAGTGTTTACAAGGATCCCAGATGGCAGATGCATATTCAATTTTAGGTCGGATTAACGTGGTGTTAGCAAGTTTACGAAGGTGAATAGGCGCTTGTCTAATGCTACCTTTAAGACGGCCGAGAGAACAATTAGTGGAAGCAAGGGTTGTGTTAATATGGCAATTCCATGATAAGTCAGATTAGATTGTAAATGAAGGCCAAGGTACTTGTACGTTGTTGTTAGTTCAACGGAGCTATCGTTTAATTTGTAAGACGATTTGTAGTAAACACAGTATGTAAACACGGTTAGTAAATGACATAACGTTTGTTTTACTGTGGTTAAGTGGCATTAGCCAGGATGAGCACCATGAAATTATCGTGTTAAGGTCGGTTTGCAATATCAGCTGGTCGGTGATGCAGGATACATTACGATATATGACGCAATCGTCGGCGAACAGTCTAATTCTGGATGACAATGTAGATGGAAGATCATTAATAGAGATTGAAAATAGTAACGACCCAATCACACTGCCTTGGGGGACACCAGAAGTGACGTGTTCTAAAGATGAGGTAGTGTCAGTAACAGGTGAATTGCACGCGAGATGATAATAAATCTTTTATTCATGCTACAACGCTGTGGGAATGTTAAGCTCTTCCAATTTGGTCAGTAGCCGGTGGTATGGGACGCAGTCAAAATTCTTTGAGTAGTCTAGAAAAATTGCGTCGACTTGCAAACCCGTGTCTATGGAAGAATGAATATCATGGATGAAGCCGGCTAGTTGCGTGTCACAAGAATATCCTCTTCTAAAACCGTGCTGGTATTTGAATATAATGTTATGTTCTTCGAGTTAGTTCATGACTTGCGAATGTATAATGTGTTCTAGAAGTTTACAGACAGTACTGGTGAGGGAACTGGGACGATAGTTGGCAGGAGAACACCGATCACCGGACTCAAAAATCGGTATAACTTTAGCTATTTTCTAGTCATTTGGAATGAAACAAGTTGCTAATTATTGTGTAAAAAGTGCACAGAACAGTGGCACATTACACTAAGGGATATATTTTTCAGTATTTTATTGTTGAAACCAATGTAAGCCGAAGCAGATGAAACTTTTAGCTTGTTTAGTAATGAAAATATCCCAGCTTCAGTGATGGTTATCTCGGGTATATGCATAGCGGTAAAAAGAATTTAAGCATGTAGACAGCGTTGTTGATCTCGCTACGCATGTCTAGCATCAGACGCTGTTGCATACAATCATCGTACCCCAGGGCGCCCCACTCCGGTGCGATTTGTCAATGATGCCTCATGAGTGGTTCTTATATTTATCACTCAATCTGACGGCACTAAAAAAAAAAAAAACAGCTAAAAGCCCCGTATTCTGTACAGTGCGCATCACTCGCCCCTTGTCCTTGCGAAAACCCACACCTTGTTCAAGGTCGCCAAAGTAGATGGCTCCGTAAGGAGGAAAATCAAGTATTCTGCGGAGGTCAATTACGAATATTGCTAATTCCACGCTCGTTTTGATGTAGTTCGAGTCGCATCGTTTTTACAGCACGAAAAGTACCAAAGGATGGTAGTTACCTCAGAGAAGTCAAGAAAAACTGGCTTTGTCGAGAGGCTCCAGTGGAGCAGTGTGTCAGTGAGAGCGTGAACGTGAAGCGCGAAGGGGACACATTATACCGCAAGGTCTGCAGCCATTTCTTTTTTTTTTTACTCTCTTTCAACGTACTTCTAGAGCGAGCTTTTAGTCTCGTTGGAGTGTTCCGCCGAGTCACCATGGGCGAGGAGACATCGTCAGAGCAATGTGTGCGACTGCATCCACTAACACTTTCAGGGTAAGCGACCATCTGACTTCTTATGCCAGACGTTATCGTAAAAGGTGCTCGCGAAAGCTCATAAGGTCTTTCCCGAGAATAATCACCATCAATGTAATCAGAATATTTGATTCTTTACATTGTAGAGGTGATTCCATCGGTCGGTAGCATAGTTAAGCGCTGCGTGAAACACAATCAATGTCTTCTTGACACTGTTATTGTAAGTCTCATTCTCTCGTACAACTGAAAGGGATTCTGTACTCGAGTTGACCAGCATATTAATTCTTACGCGTTCCCAATTAAAAACGCGACAAAAAAGCATCGTCGCGATCACTGGAAAACGCGTTAGGTGTGCGATTTTTTATGCAAGTCTTTAATACACTTGGTGAGACACTTTGGTGAGACACTTTTAATCATCAGTACTTGGCTTGAGCTCGCTTGTTTCGAGCTAAACTTGCAGATTTTGAACAGGTATGGAAAGAAACAGGTCATGCACCTAGACATTCCCTACGCGCGCGCTATCGAGCGAAACGTGCTTTGACACTGGAACCCTACACTAGAGCACTGCACGGGCTCGGGCTTACACGAAAGCCCGGGCCCGGCCCTGCCCGGGTAGAACAGTTTTTTCATGGGCCCGGGCCGGGCTCGGACACGGCATGTGCTTTTTGACCCAAGCCCGGGCCGGGCTCGGGTATTGCGACGCGGGTCCGGGCCGGGCTCGGACTTTCTGGTGGTGTGCATGTAACGTGCAGCGAATTATCCTCGTGCGTCTCGACTCTGAAAAGCCTGTTGCCCCGGCGCAGCTGGAAGCTAGCAGTGCTACTCCTGTGTACTTCCCTTTTCTTCTCCGTCGTATTTTGCACTGTTTGAACAGAATGTAAAAGTCCAGAAAGACCGAAGTCACCTCATCTAAAGGATGCCCTTGTATTCCTTACCTAAATGAATGTAATTAATTCTTTCAGCGCAGTGCAAGCGCGTTCGCGACTTGCTGATTCTTCAAAGGCGAATTGGTAAAACGATGACTGTTAAGATAAGATAATTCGTCACGCGGCTGAAATATGGCATTCCGTCCATCCATGATTGCACGCATGTTCTCAACCGGCCGCCTAGCACCAGTGCATTACGCTTCACCATGGAGGAACGAGAAGCTTTCTTTCTCCATTTACTCCATCCATGCGCTGCGCTCACGAGCGGTCGTGGCTACGCTTCGGCTATCGACCCTTTTCGCGGCGCTCCCCTGGGCGCTGTCATGTTTGATCACGTGGTGACGCGTCCATTGCTTGCCTCAGCCGCCTCCATTGTCTCCGCGTTTACAATGCACGCGCGTGGTCGACGCCGGTGCGGCGCAGCAAACCTCCGTTTCGACGCATATCGTAGACGGTGACTGTGTGCACGACACGAAGCTTTGGCCACAGCTTTAGAGGACATGCAAGTGCTTTCAGAGCTCATTACGCCTTGTCCAAACGGCGCGAGCAGCGTATACGGTGATCGTACTAAAAGCGGGGCTAGAAATGTATTCCAAGCTGTCCAAACTTTCCGCTTATGAATTAAATCGGGATCAATGTCCTCTGCCTTCTTTATTTGGTAAACATTTTGAACCAGCGGCTTGTCATATTTCTGACTCAGTAAAGTTCCTCGGTGCGGCCACTATCTGATTGTTTATTTTCAGCGTAATCACTCACGGGTCTGCTCTGCTGCGATAAATTTGTTCTTGCTGCGCACAAAGCTTGAATTTAAATGTTCTGTACTTTGCAGGTAGCTCGTAGCAAAGACGTATTATCGCTAGTCCCTCCCTTGCTATTGTGGACCGTCACGAAACATTCATCTTCCAACATTCGTGTCTTGTCGGTGTAGTCGCCATCACTCATGCTTCGGCACATTGATTGAAGTGTGCGCCTATTCACTCACACGTTGGCGATAGGGTGGGCGTAAGTTTTCGTACTAGTAAGGGTGGATGTGTGTAGATAACGTGCGGGAAACTTATTATGCCAGTAAGTAGCACTACTTCATTTTGTAACGAGCGATACTGACTCCCAAGTGCCGACGTTCCGGAGTTGAAGTCCTTTCTTTAGAGGTTAGCTATACAGCGCAGGCGGATGAATAATATTTTTTTATCCTTGAGGAAAGCCGTGCATCGCGAAGGGCGGAGACACAGGCAGTCCTTATGTAGCAGCGGCGATACAGGTTCATTTCATTCATTATTATGTGAATCACTATTTTTGCAGCGAACTACCGCACACGTCTTCCCTTTATCGTTACACATTTTGCAGTATGAATTGGACACAGTGCATTAGCGCACACCCAGTTGCATTTTCGACAGCTGATCGCACAGTAGCAGGGCAGAAGCAGTAATCGTTTCGTATTCGTGCGCATTCGCTGAGGCAACGTATGGCGCGCGGCCGAAAGCGCCATCTCGTTCCTCTAGAGCAAACTGCTCCGCGAAAAGGGTCAATAGTGTACTAGGACACGGTTGAGTGGGACGATCGGCTGGGGCGGCGCATGCTTTGCAGTGAGGCGCCCGACGTGGAAAACTACTGCGGCGGCGCTGCGATAGAAGTGGATTGGGCCGCATCTAGGTCGCGCCGTTGGAAACTGCTGGCGATACTGCTCGGCAGGGTCATTCGTACTACTTCGCACGCTGGTATTTGCGTTCAGACCACTCAAATGGTGTTGATAATTGCATATGGCATGTATTTATGCCTTAAGAATAGATTCCTTTCATTCTCTTCTTTATTTTATTTTTTAATGCTGCTCAGTGATCTTTTTCGGTCTCGGGCCGGGTTCGGGCCGGTTTCGAGCCGGGCTCGGGCCGGGCTCGGGCCTATAATGTAAAGGGGTGGCAGGCCGGGCCGGGCGGGTAATGTAGATTATTTCCGGACCCGGGCCTGGCCCGGGTCTTGCCATAAAGCTTTTGGTCGGGCTCGGGCGGGCAGGCAAACGTAATAACAGGCCCGGGCCGGGGCTGAAAAAATCGGCCCGTGCAGTGCTCTACCCTACACTAATATAGCATTTGAAAAGGCCGACTTAAGTTGTACGAATGACACGTCAGAGTGCGGATCGAACACTCACCGATGGTTGAGGACAGCGCAGTAAACGCCGACGAAGAACGAGAGACAAGAACCACGTGTTTGTCTTCTCGCATGCTTCGTCTCCGTTTCTTGCGCTGCTCCCATCCACGAATCTAAATCAACTTGCCCAATTTGCTGTTCTTCTCAACGAATGCTCCTGCTTACTGGACAACCAACGGTAGCCCTAAACCTGATGGAAGTCATAGCAGTCATATGGTATGGATGCTACTGTTATGTGGTGCGGAGAAAACCTTGGTCCAAATTCACAAAGCTTTTTTGTTCGTAAGTGCTGTTTGCCATTGGCAGGTCGCCTATGCGAATTACATATCCGACATCACGATCAGCTACCAGTTGCTGTTACTAACTGTTGTAACGTATAACAACTGTTTTGTGAATACGGGCCCTGCATTTTGCAAGATGCACGCACGTACTATACTGGGCGTCCCAGGTAACTTGAGCCAAACGTTAAAAATATGCAAATGCCGCGTAGCTGGACAGAACCAAGGTAATGCTTGCCGTCGCTTTTCCAAGCATGAGAGAAGCCCCCGAATACACATAAATGTGCCGCGCGACTGGCCGCTCGAGGCACTTTGTGTGTATTCGTGGGTTTCTTCATGCAGATTCTTCATGTAGCACGTATTGAGCAACATAAAGCTATATCGGGAATTTTATAGCGAAGCTTTCTATGTCTCACTGATTCGTCCGTGAGCGCCGAAAACGCACTGCAGGAAAGCCAACTTACACAATGGAACTATCTGCGCATCTCCGCACACAATAGAACAACAGCGCACGACATACGTATCGTAGAACACTACAGTTTGCATTCGCAGTTGTACCGATAAGAACAATGGCAACTGCAACAACTGGAACGCCACGCTACCCAGACGAACTGCACATATCTGCATTGCATTACGCGCGTCACGCAATGCATGCATTCCCGACCGTTACCATGGGATAGGCCGCGGGTGCATCGCACGGCAGAAGAGGCTGCCGTACGCGAACGTAAGCGCGAGCGCGAGCGTGCCCGCAAGGCCGAACCCATGTATCAGCCACGGCAGAGCCTAGAGCACTGCACGGGTACGGCCCGGGCCCGTTTTTACGTTGGGCTGCCCGCCCGAGCCCGACCAAAAGTTTTATGGCTAGACCCGGGCCCGGCCCGGGTCCGGAAATAATATACGTTACCCGCCCGGCCCAGCCCGCCACCCCTTTACTTTATAGGCCCGAGCCCGGCCCGAGCCAGCCCGAGCCCGGCCCGAGCCCGGCCCGAGCCCGGCCCGAGCCCGGCTCTAAACCGGCCTGAACCCGGCCTGAGACCGAAAAAGATCACCGAGCGGCATTCAAAAACAAAACAAAGAAGAGCATGAAAGGAATTTATTCTTAAGGCATAAATACATGTCATATGCAATTATGAACACCATTCGAGCGTTCTGAACGCAAATACCAGAGCGCGAAGTATTAAGAATATCCCTGCCGAGCAGTATCGCCAGCAGTTTCCAACGGCGCGACTTTGATGCGGCCCAATCCACTTCTATCGCAGCGCCGCCACAGTATTTTTCCACGTCGGGCGTCTCACTGCAAAGCATGCGCCGCCCCAGCCGCTCGTCCAACTCAACCGTATTCTAGTACACATAGCCGAAGCGCAGCCACGACCGGTCGTGAGCGCAGCGCATGGATGGAGTAAATGGAGAAAGAAAGCTTCTCGTTCCTCCATGGTGAAGCGTAATGCACTGCTGCTAGGCGGCCGGTTGAGAACATGCGTGCTATCATGAGATGGACGCAGTGCCATATTTCAGCCGCGTGACGAATTATCTTATCTTACCAGTCATCGTTTTACCAATTCGCCTTTGAAGAATCAGCAAGTCGCGAACGCGCTTGCACCGCGCTGAAAGCATTAATTACATTGATTTAGGTAAGGAAAACAATGGCATTGCACGCCTAGCGCTGACATGTGTCTCAAAAGTGAAAGCTGCAAAAGCTTTTCAGAACCCTAAGGGTGCAATCCGCCTTCACTTTAGGGAGATCCACAAGAATCCACACGAAGCCTATGTCACTCATGGATTTACCCGCGATGAAGCGACGCTTTCATGCCGCATCAGGACCGACTCCGCGTACACCATAGCTTGGTTATTCCAAATTGGGCTTCCCGCTTCTCCACTCTCTGCTTTCTGTGGTGACATTGGTGACATCGAACATTTCATTTGGCTATGCCCGCAGTTTGACACAGAAAGAAAAGCGATGGTCGACAGCCTACAAAAGATCGGTCTTACGCACAGGACCTTTGAAGACGTCGTTTTCCCTGGAGGGCCCGCGGCAATCAGGAAGAGAGCACAACGACTGTTGATAGCCCTCTTGCGAGACACGGGGCTCATCGACACCTGGTGACACACCCCTGATCTCAACTCGAAGGAGGATAAGGCGGAACAATTGCCGGCCATGTATGCCAGGCTATCCCCGCCTGCTTCAACATCACCACCACCTACAATGGCATCCTTTGGTTTGAGGCGACTTCGGTCATTCTGGACTTTGACATTCTGTTCAAACAGCGCAAAATACGACGGCAAAATAAAAGGGAAGTAAACAGGGAGCAGCACTGCTAGCTTCCAGCTGCGCCGGGGCAACAGGTTTTTCAGAGTCGAGATGCGCGAGGATAACTCGCTGCACGTTACATGCACACCACCAGAAAGTCCGAGCCCGGCCCGGGCCCGAGTTAAAAAGCACATTCCATGCCCGAGCCCGGCCAGAGCCCGTAAAGTAACTGCCCTACCCGGCCCGGCCTGGCCCGTGGCCCGGGCTTTCGGGTAAACCCGAGCCCGTGCAGTGCTCTAGCAGAGCCTCTGACCGCCTACCACAGCGATCACAAGGCAATACTGTGCAAGTGTACATTCGTGCGTGATAGTGTGAGTGCGTGCGTGTTATCTACGACTACATCATCTAAAATAAAGGTTATGCAACTTACCGAAATGTGTCTTCATTCAACTTCAACGTTCAAAAAATACAATCCTAAACAACCAATCAAATCACATATGCATCACATCGGGTCGCTCAGCATTTCCTTGGGTTCGTTGCGTGGCCGTTGGCTTTGGACTTTTATTTAGTTTGCAAGGGAGAAAGCTTCCCGTTCAACCATCTTTCTTTAAGAAAGGGGCTTTGATATTTTCTAGATGTGCGCTAATATTCCAAATTTGAATACAAATAGAATAGACTCGATTCGGGAATTCACTATTCGAAGTTGTCGAATGTTTGTGTGTGCAAGCGATCGGGGGCGAGTTCCTGAACTAACACGCGGAGGAGGTCACTTATGCACAATAGTTACTAGCCGTTCTTTTATTCCCCTTACCGCTTTTCCCCAGCACAGGGTAGACTGCTGTACTGAGAAGTGGCTCGCCTCCATCTATTTCTCCTTTCTTCCTTCCCTACTGGCCGTTGAGTAAGCATACGCTCGTATGTCGTCTTAGGCGGCATATGAAATCACTGTTGCCATTTAGATAAATAAGTTTATTATTTGAACAATCTCAACATTTTTGTATTTCTATGAAATGATGCTCGGCGTTCTAGTATTGTCATTTGCTCTTTCTATGAGCACTATACACTCTGCTACATGTATTTGGCACGTTCTGTACCCCCCCCCCCTTTTTTTTTTTTTGTTACTTCCAACGTCATCGTGTACAAGATGTGATCTTACTTTATCACG
Organism: Dermacentor silvarum; assembly: GCF_013339745.2. NCBI lineage: Eukaryota > Metazoa > Arthropoda > Arachnida > Ixodida > Ixodidae > Dermacentor > Dermacentor silvarum. Next base: position 218,815,970 of record NC_051154.1, read on the forward strand.
GTGTACATGTAGTGAACAATGTAAACAAGTCTTTTGTTGCAGAACCGGCCCGTGAAATTTTTCATTTCGCTTTGTTTAGAAATCAGAAATACACGATATTTTATTTGATATTGGACATTCGTTTTTCTCAAGTACTCTTATTCGCGATTCGTTTCGGAAATTTTAGTACTCAAACCCCTCCTATAAATTTAAAAGAAAACGCGGGAAAGAGGGAGGACGGTTCGAGGCATCGCCTCGCGTGCCGCATTCGCTTGCGATGACAATTCCTAAGATGACCGTCTTTATGTGTATCACTGTTGTAGGTGTAGTACATTAAACTTCATTAATATCCATGTAAGAAACATTTTCTGTCTCTCATCTACCAGAAAGACCATTTCTTCCACATCCTGACAAAGCCTGGGCATGCGTCGTGTGGACAAGTCGGTAGCACTCCGCAACATTTCGCCATATAGGGCAGGATAAAGTTTACTGTGCTGAACCGGTTCGCGCACCGGTTCAGTGGGGCGAAGCGGTTCACGAACCATTTCGTTTTTTCTTTATCTGAACTGAAACTGAACCGGAACGAAGTAGGAGCGCACTGAACCCGAACCGAACCAGTATTTTTGTACAGCCAAGCTGTTTACCTCTAGTAGTCCCCGGATGCATTCCCCTCATGCGTTCCCAGACGGGGTAGCCTGGGCGGCTTACGCCCGTATCACGGCGCGTGGACAGGAATGGAGACGGGTGCGTTGCAAAAGGGGGGGGGGGGGGGGGGGACACCCTGGGCGGCTTTCGTCCGTATCATGGTGCGTGGACAGGAACTGAGACGGGCAGGGGAGAAGGGGAAAGAGTGTGGCGACGGCGCTGTCTTGTTGGTTTGCAAGAAAGGCCTGAAATTGCTATGGCAAGTCCTCTAAATCACAGTTTTATGCAAAGAGCGTTTAGCTCTTTTAGTTACTCCAAGCTATGAGTGCGGTCTGACGACAAACCGTCGCTTTCGCTCCATTGGAGCCCACAATAGCATGCATACGTGATACAAAGCTTCAGCTGCACAGCTCAAGCTTTGAAAGTTATCAGATTTATACATAGAATCTTTGCTTTGGGATCGCCTCAAAAACAGTTCAATTAGACAGGAGAAACAAAGCAACTAAAACAATGCTATATTGCCAGATGTTTGTGGATTAACAGCACTTGTGCTTTGTCGAGAGTAGCATCAGTGAGACTCTATTTACGAAACCTGTAATGGCGTCTGTTAGTGCTGTTGTTTTTTCATAAAAGTAAAGTTGGTTTGTGGCATGTTGTCTCATTGAGATTTCATGCGCAATATCTTATGCTGGTGATTTATCGATTCACACAAGTTACCTGTAGTCTTATTGTAGCAGCTGCAGTAAAACAGTCAACTATACTAAACATACGAGGAATAAGGATTATAAACAGGGATAAGATGCCTCAGAAAGGCTGGCCAACGTTTCGATAGGAGGACCTATCTTCGTCAAAGGCGGCCTCGTCATCCTCGGCGGGTTAGATTTAAAGGGTTAGTGGAGTGACGTCACGTCGATGTCCGCTGTGGCTGTCTGTAAAGGGGGAGACTGAAAAGAGAATGAGCGCCGGCGCTTGACTGGCTAGGCGCGGTTTCTAAGACGAGGGGACAAGAGCGGGAGAGCGAGAAAGTGACAAAAAAAATTATATATATATATATATAAAAAAAAGAAAACCACCGTCAGAGGGGGTTGGGGGAGCGAGAGGCGAGTGAGCGTTCGGAGGAGTCGTGGTTGGCGTGCGTTTGGGGTCCCTGAAGAGCCGGTCAGTGTGCAGGTCACAATACGAGTTGATTCGGAGGAGTCGTGGTTGGCGTGCGTTTGGGGTCCCTGAAGAGCCGGTCAGTGTGCAGGTCACAATACGAGTCTCGTATTGTGACCTGCACACTGACCGGCTCTTCAGGGACCCCAAACGCACGCCAACCACGACTCCTCCGAACGCTCACTCGCCTCTCGCTCCCCCAACCCCCTCTGACGGTGGTTTTCTTTTATATATATATATATATATATATATATATATATATATATATAATTTTTTTTGTCACTTTCTCGCTCTCCCGCTCTTGTCCCCTCGTCTTAGAAACCGCGCCTAGCCAGTCAAGCGCCGGCGCTCATTCTCTTTTCAGTCTCCCCCTTTACAGACAGCCACAGCGGACATCGACGTGACGTCACTCCACTAACCCTTTAAAACTAACCCGCCGAGGATGACGAGGCCGCCTTTGACGAAGATAGGTCCTCCTATCGAAACGTTGGCCAGCCTTTCTGAGGCATCTTATCCCTGTTTATAATCCTTATTCCTCGTGTGCTACTCCATTAGTCAGCCATCTTTTTTTGATTTTGGATATACTAAACATAGAATTATTATCACAGTAGGATATTCAGTATAACAGAATTGAGAATAAATCATAACTATAGAAAGCTCTACAGCGATCTCGCGAATCGAGAACTATGGAGTGATCAACTTAGAGATAAAATTTTAGAGCACGTCGGTAGCTACTGTACACATAATCTGTTTCTCGTTTATTGGTTGTGCATTCCCACACACCGAAGATATCCACTGGTGGCTCTGTTCTCTCGGCCCTGGACTTAAGATACTCGCCGGCATACACGAAAACATTGCTGCGCATCATTTCTAGCCAGAGCTTAGATGGTAATATTCACGCATGAAACTTAGAGAAAGCTTACCAACAACACAACGCAACAGCGGGCTCTGTAACCACCGAGGTCGCTATTTATCCTCGGGAGTACGAAGTATTGTTGTTTATTAACTGCAAAAATATGGGAAGTTTGGCTACTGAAAAGCCCGCTGTGCCAAAATCGTAGTTAAACACACACACACACACACACACACACACACACACACACACACACACACACACACACACACACACACACACACACACACACATATTATAAACAGCACACGAGGGAACCGTATAAATGGAACAATTGAAAAAAATATACATTAGAAGCTTTCACAAGAGCACCGAGTGAAACTCCCTAAATGCACTCTATAAGTGTACAAAGGACTTGATATCAACCGTAAATCTATACATAAATAATACAGAGTTAGCCGTATGACCTGGGACAAGAACAATTACTCTGCTCATGATTAAATACATCAGTTCAAAGCAGAGTGTAGAAGAATTATGTGACTTGAAAAAGTTCTGAGGATAATAAAACGGAGGTAAAATAAGGAAAAGCATACCAAAGCATACAAATATCTAATGGTACGACAAAGTCATCATGGCGTTGTAGCCCGGCATAGCTTACGTCGCACAAATCAGTGTTGACAAGGAACTAATGAGATGACAGTCTACAAGAACACTGCGCATTCCTTTTATAGCTTCTCTTTGTTTATAGGGACAGGACCAGGGACCAAGCATTTTTTTACAGATAAGGGGCGCTTATCTTAGGCTTCAAGACGATGACGAAGTGTCTCTTGATGTATGGGTAAATTGATGCGGTAATGTTCTACAGAGGCTTCCGAGGAGGAGGAGGAGGAGGAATAAACTTTATTTGTGTAGCAGATTTGTGAGACCTAGGCGTCTCTACCTAGATGACGGCCTCGAGCCCTTGGGCTCTGGTGGCATCTTCGGCCTGCTGGATTGCCTTAAGTTGGTCTTCCGGTGCAGAGCTGAGCAGCGCGGTCTCCCACTGCTCTCTGGTCTTGTGCGTTCTATTCTGTATGGGTGTCCCAGGACAAGCCCAAACCATATGTTGCAAGTCCGCCCTTTCTTGACAGAATCTGCATCTATCGGTGTAAAGTTCTGGATAGTAGCGGTGGTAGGCCACCAGGTTCGGATATGTTTCTGTTTGCAACAAGCGCCATGCTGTCGCTTGCCGTCTACTTAGCGAGGAGTGTGCCGGGGGGAAACGGGCCCTGCCCAATTTATAGTGTTTGGTTATCTCTGTAAAGCTGGTCATCCGGTCTCTCTCCGTTCCCAGTATTTGCGTGTTACCTGCTCGGTCCGTCAGTTCTCGAGCCAGGTTGTGCGCAATTTCGTTCCCGGGAAGGGAGGAGTGTGCGGGTGCCCATATAATGTAAACTTTTCGATCTTCTCGATAGTTGGCTAAAATTCGTAGCGCTTCCGGCGAGATTCTTCCTTTGGCATAGTTTTTGACGGCGGTCTTGGAGTCGCTGACTATGATGTTGGCCTCCGTGGAGGCTATTGCCAGTGCTAAGGCAGCCTCCTCCGCCACCTCAGCCTTTCCTGTTTTTACACTGCCACTAACTCTGGAGTCACCCTCTAGACTGGTAGCAACTATCGACATACTCTGTCTATTTGTGTATTCCGCCGCGTCCACATAGACCACGTCCCTAGCACTACTGAATTTTTTGTGGAGAGCTCTCGCTCTTGCGATTCTTCTTTCTTCGTGAAACTCCGGGTGCATGTTTCTGGGGATTGGGAGTATTGAGAGATTTTCCCTTATTTTCCTTGGGATGTCTCCCCGCAGTCCGTGCTGTGCTTCGTACGATATTCCGATGTCGTTTAATATGTGTCTGCCCGTCAAACTCTGCGTAAGTCTTTCATACTGCGCCACTTTCTGGGCCTCAATAAGTTCGTCTAATGTGTTGTGCACGCCGAGTGCTAGCAACTTCTCGTTTGACGTATTTGCTGGAAGTCCCAAGGCTTGCTTATACGCCCTTCTAATGATACATTCTATCTTGGCTTTCTCCGCAGCGTAGAGCTTAAGGTAAGGGACCACATATACAATACGACTGATTACGAATGCTTCTATTAATCGAATAAGATTGTGCTCTTTCATGCCATAGTTCCTGTTGGATATCCGCTTTATTAGTCTAATTGTTTGGTAAACACTATTATCCAGTAGTCTAATGGTTTCCCCATTATGACCGTTTTCGGATATGCGGAGTCCCAGTATTCTTAGGCTCTCCACTATCGGTATCCTGGTGCCTTCTACTGTGACCACAATGTCCGGCGTTTCCTTAATGCTTTTTCGACCTCTGCATGTGGGTCTATAGAGCAGTAGTTCTGATTTTTGAGAGGAACATCGCAGTCCCTTGTCTCTGATGTAGCTTTCGACCGTGTTTACTGCTGTTTGGAGGATCTCTTCCACGTGCCCATCGCTTCCAGCCGCCACCCAGAGGGTAATGTCGTCCGCGTATAGGCTGTGCCCGAGTCCTTCTATTTTTTCGAGTCTCACAGGCAGACCAATCATTGCCACGTTGAATAGAAAGGGGGATAGGACCGACCCCTGCGGAGTACCCCTATTACCAAGTTTGATCTCCTCCGATTTGGTTCCCCCAATTGTAATCTTTGCCGTACGATCCGTCAAGAAGTCTTTGATGTACGCGTATGTTTTACGTCCTACATGCAACTCTTGGAGATTTTGCAGTACTGCTTTGTGCGTGACAGTGTCAAAGGCCTTTGTTAGATCGAGCCCTAGTATCGCCTTGGTGTCTAGAGTTTTCGCGCCCACATCTAATATGTGATGTTTAAGTTGGAGCATAATATCCTGCGTCGATAACTTTGGTCGAAATCCAACCATGCTATGTGGGTAAAGTCCTCCATCATCCATGCATCTCGTGAGGCGTGTGAGAACCACATGTTCCATGAGTTTACCGACGCAGGATGTTAGCGATATGGGCCTTAAGTTTGTCAGGTGTAGTTTCTTTCCAGGCTTTGGTATAAAGGTGATTTGGGCTGCTTTCCATTGACTTGGAATGTCACCTTGCTCCCAACACTTATTCATGTTGTCTGTGAGAGCTCGGATGGATTCATCGTCGAGGTTTCTGAGCATTTTATTGGTTATACCATCAGGCCCTGGTGCAGATTTCGGGTTCAGTCTGGTAAGTTCATATCTGACTTCTGCCTCCGTAATGGGGGCATCGAGATCAGGATTATCATTGCCGCTGTAATCCGGAAGTCGTTCTCTATTCGCATCTCCAACGTACATCTTTTGGAGCTCTCGAAAGAGCTCTTTTTCTGTACCTGCGTAGCTGTGTATAACCTTCTGTACATTGTGTCTTTGTACAGTTTTTGTACTCTCGGCATCCAAGAGGCATCGGAGAATGTTCCAGGTCTTGGACATACCCATTTGCCTCTCCATCGAATTGCACGTGGCCTCCCAATTTTGTTGGGTTAACCTATTCGCATAAACTTCGATTTCCTTGTCTAATTCTGCAATTCTCTTCCTTAATTTCCAATTATGTTTTTGCTTTTTCCATCTTTTCAGCATACTACCTTTCGCTTCCCACATATGTAATAACCTGCTATCCATCTCCTCAATCCCTGCCTCTTTTGGAACAGTTTTGGTAGCTCGTTTAACACTTTGTTGTAGTTTCTTTGCCCATTTCTCGATGTCCGTTATATTCGCTTCCGCATCTTCCTTTCGGATTTTGCGGTAAGAGTCCCATTCTACAAGTTTCAGTTCTCTACCCCTCTTTTTCTTTGGGCCTGCTTTTACCGTTGTGACGACGATGTAATGGTCACTACCTAAGCTTTCCTGCATGTTTTTCCATCGAGAATTCACTATGTTTTTTGTAAACGTGAGATCTGGTGTCGTGTCGTTGCTTACGCTGTTTCCTATTCTGGTGGGTGCTTGAGGATCAGTTATGAGCGTTAGTCTTTCCTGCTGAGCATCTGCCCATAAGCATCGGCCCTTAATGTTACCTAAGCTGTATCCCCATGCCGCGTGTGGCGCGTTAAAATCGCCGACCACGACTAGCGCCTGTTTGTCTGCTACGCTCAACGCTTTGCGGAAGAGTGGACCGAATTTCGGCTTGTGCCGGGGTGGACTGTATATGTTCAGAATAAATAGACTTCCCGCTTCTTTGCGGGAGGGAATTATTTCAATAAGGACGTGGTCTATGCCTCGCATTCCGGTATCGTGCTCGACAGCCACGAGGTTTCTGTGTACCAGTGTCGTGACGGTTGCCTGCTCGCCGGAAGGACTGTATGATTTATAACCCGATAATTTTGCCATCCCCCCGGTCTCCTGCAGGGCGATGACATCTGGCGGCTCCTTGCTTGTTATGAACTGCTGCAGGTTTCCTCGCTTGCGACGATACCGAGGTGCCACATTCTACGCAGTCTGAAGAGGGTATTTTCCGTACGTGACATAGAAAACGGTGTGTGTACGCCACATCGAGACGTAAATGATGCAAGAGTGTATCTAAAGCCCATTTTATCTTGACGTTTGGTGATAAGCGTAATGAAAGGTCTATGTTGTACAAGAGATGTGATTTTGTGATTTTGTCAGCTCATCGAAGCCCATCGTTTTTGATAATCTGCGCCTCAGTTTTGGAGTCAAATGCAGATAATTATATTGGCTTGAGGTAATTCAGAGAATGTGCCGCAGTAGTCATTTTGTCCACTACTTAATTTCCCGTTGTCTAATTTTGCCTGGGATCCACTGCAAACGGATCTGATGGCCGGAATAAGGGGCCAGGGTCAATATTTTCCTAGTTTCGCAGCAAAGCGAGGAGTTATCACCATGAAAATAGCATTGTAATATTGTATCCAGGGCTGCTTTAAAGTAAGGATAGATTACCCAATTTTGAGTGCGTGTACTTTGGGCCACAAATGTCGCATCTTGTCGAATGTCAAATAGCTCTGCTAATGTCGATGACTTTTTGTGAGAGACATGGTAACTTTCGTTACTTCAAATGCTCGGATGTAAAATGTAGCAGTCGAGCTGACATCTGTCATTGATGTATCTGTGAAGGCAAACGTATTGTTTTCCCGTAGTCGACTATGTAGTATATCAGACGTTTTGCCGCCTATTGATGAGCCTGAGATTTCTTTTTTCTGAAAGGAACATTCAGCATCACTGAGCACGTCGTCAGCCTCCAAGGAGGATGATTATTGTCTGGCTGTTGAGTAGGGCATGCTTTGGGAAATTAAGTCTGTAGTGGTCGCACCGCATCACAGATACTTCCACGCCTCTACATAAGATTGGATTTTAGTGGACGATCTTCGCGTCGCGATGACAAACGGAGAAAATGGCCACACATTTATTTTGCGTGAGGAGGCGGGAATAGGGGGTTCCCTCGTTTCAGCTATGACAAGATTGCTCAACATTGAAAGGGTAACTACAAAGAATATTCTCAGACTTCTGGCTATTATGTTTGTTAGTCGACGTTGTTTATACTGCGATGGATTATTCATGACAAGTAAAGAATAAATGTAAATTGTAGGGTTTTACATGTCAACGACATAATCTGATTATGAGGCACGCCGAAGTCCGGGTCTCCGAATTAATTTTGGTCACCTGGGGTTCTTTAACGTGCATCTAATGCACGTTACACGGATGCTTTTGCACTTCGCCCCCATTGACATGCGGTCACCGTGGCCGGGATTTCAAACCCCGCCCTCGGGCTTAGCAACGTAACGCCGAAGCCACTACTCCGCTGCGACGGGTCAGGCAAGGAGTAGGCAATAGCGTGGTGAATAAGCGCAACATGTAGTGTCATCACAGGTTCAGATGCGCCTCCCCATGTGATGCATGTTATGCATCCAAGAATATTCAAGGTGCGCTGAGCACGCTCCTCAAAGGACGATCTGTGATCATTCCATGAAAGTCATCTATCAAGTATTATTCCCAGAAAACGATACTATTATCATGCGCCCCTCCCCCCATATGCACCTGCCATATTGTAATGAACGGGGTTGACAAATTGAAATTCAGCTTGGTACTACCGCCAAGTTTGGTAGGCATCTCACCTTATGGCAACGATAAAGTCGATGCACCATAGCGACATACATGCTGTCGCCACTTCGATGCGTTTACGCTGCGGGGAGTTTTCCTTAGAAGTATTAATTTGCCATGAACTTCTTACGCGAAATACCGGGAGTCCGGTAAAGCAGTTTTTTTTAAAGCGAATCGTTTAAAGGGCCCCTCACCCGGCCACATAGCAAATTTTGGTTATGCGCTGGAAGTTATTACGTACCCTCTTGGGAGTGCTCTACCGCAAGAATGTTTCAAATTGGTTCATTAATTGCCAAGATAGAAATATTTAAGTGCCGACAACAAGGACACACTCTCCACTATCCCCGTCTAGCCTCCGCAAGCGAAATTCCTTCCCTGCGTTCTCCCATACCAGTGTTACTGTATATATAGGGTCCCTTCAGGCTCCCTAAAGGGAGCCTATACAGTTACTCTATCCCATACCGGAGCTGGAGGCTCGCAAGAAACATACTTCACATGCCCCGCCTTATTTTATTTTTTTATCTTGTTTTCTTTCTGCGCGGCGCACTTGCGCTGACGGTCGTGCACGCGAGCTGTTGCATTTGTTTTGTTTCGCGCAGCGCACGATTTTCCGCGCTGTGCACGAGAACACCTGACTAGCGGTATAAGTCAGTGCTACACGAACATTGAGACAGACGCAAGCGGATCATAGAGCATGATCGCGCGCTGGAATGCAGTAGCAAATGACATATAGTTTCACTCTCAGCGCGCGCGAATGCACAACGTGGGAACAAGCAGACGAAACTGAAGTACAAAGGCACGCAGACATTCGGTTTGTAGGTGTTATTTTTCTCTAAACTTTAGTTCGTCTATGAAGCAACAGATCAAACAAATAACCGCTGTTGCCTTGAATAATTCTCGAAGTCACATGTCAGTGACAGTGACGTCACAGCACGGCGAAGTACGTAGCGCTCTAACGACATAGACGTCACTCACCGGCTGAGAGTGCGGCGCCCGCGAGCAGCAGGTGACGTGAGAAGGCAAATAAGCGCTATTACTATAGACACGACAGCGGTTGCGGGCAAACTGAAACTACGGTACGGTACGTTTCTGCTGTTTCTGAACAATAAACACCGCGTGGCGACGCAAAGCCGCATTAAAGCATTGTACGGTCTAGGTAACACTACGCTAGTGGTCGCACCTGAAATCAACACTTCTGTGCCCACCGTGGTAGCTTTGCGGCTATGGCATTGCACGAGGTCGCGGTTTCGATCCCGGCAATGGCAGCCGCATTTCCACGGGAGGGAGATACAAATACGCTCGTGCACTTAAATTTAGGTGCACGTTAAAGAACACCAGGGTGTCGACATTAATCCGGAGCCCTCCACTACGGCGTGCCTCATAATCCGATTGTGGTTTTGGCGCGTACATCCCCATAATTCAATTAAAGTTTAAGACTTCTGCCATAGTGTGATGCGCCATGTCAGGCAATGACAACGCCCAACCCTCTCAGAGGTTATGAACAATGGCGCACAACAACGCCTCAAGCAAACACGGCTACCGGTGTGTTTTGTATACTACGCAGATCAACAGCAGTTGCGCACGCAAGGTATTGTTTAACATCAACTCACCACTCTCGTATAGGACTAAACGTTTAAAAATTAAACATAAACATTCGCCGTGAACATCACCACTAATTATCCTCACTCGAAGCAAACCTCACAGAAAGCTTCCTTTACATCGATTCCTACAGTGCGTGGGACGCGTATAATTTTTCTTTTCTCTGGAATACTTAAGAATAAGATGAGCCACAAGGCGGTGTGAATGCATGTCATTGTGTCTCTCGTTTAGCGCGCATTTTTGTTTACTGAATAACTTTCGCGTTCACAGCTGCCTATTAGTTTGCGTAAATCCATTGCTGGCTGAATACCGATATGCATAACCTAATTTACAGTCGAGATGTCGCGGTATTATTGAATAAAAAAGCCACAATTAACATGGCAAGGAAGAACGTCACAGGCCTGCGCGGCACACGCAGCACAGTCACAGCGTAAGCTGGTGTAGCGGCTCAAGAGTAGCTCCAATTTCGGCACCACGCACAACAGGGTCTTCGCGGCAGTCTATTCGCCTCGTTTTGACGAGAACGATCTGAACTGTCCGCCCGGCCTCGACGGTGAGCTGCGGCTTGTAATGCTCTCTGCACAGCAGCCTGCTGAGCCTGATCAAACCTTACAATCGCAACTTACATGTCGGGCACGCTGCGTTTGCAGGCATCTTAACTAGATGGCGCCACCATACTGGCGGAGGCTGGGCTTCGCGTTTTTTTTTTTATTGCGTGCCTCGTCTGAATCGCATCTCGTCCTCTGCGCCTGCGCACGCTACGTTTGCAGGGGCCTTACTTAGATGGCGCCACCATACTGGTGGAGGCTTGGGTCGTCTGCCCCTGCGCGCTTGCCTTTTATAGGGCATTTTCCGCTGCCCGATAGCAAGCGCTTGCATGGCTCAGCGGTAGAGTATCTGGCTCCCATGCAGCGGGCGCGGTCTCGATCCCGGCGGGAATCCGTACTTTTTTCGCATTTCCGGCGAGAGCGGTTACGGCGGCGTACAAAATCGGCGGCGGCATCATCGCGAACCGAAACGGCTATTGTAATGAGCCCATAACAGCTTACGCTGGAAAATGTTATCCTCAGCAAGTCCCACTTCACAACGTGCACAGTTTGCGCACTATAGATATCTGTGTCACGTATTACGAGTATGTCATATATGATGCCTCAATTAGATCGTGCATCAAATCAGAGAAGGAGGACGAAATGAAAAAAAGTCAGAGCCCTTTCACTAATGTGAAAATTGGAGCCAGCGAAGCTATGACGATGGTGAGTCTGGTGTAGTGAATAATTACCCCCCCCCCCCCCCCCATGAGAAGGCGTATCGTCGTTGGGCATCACCCAACCGAACATGTATATCATGAACATTTCGATGTCTTTCGTAGGCATTGCAGAGGGAACGTACACAGTCGCGATCGCCGTACCGTCAAAGCGTTTTATTAAAGAAGGCTACGCCATTCGCGGCGCGCACACAAGCGTAACGCGCTCACGTGGTCGCCAGATCTACGTCACGTAATCAATATAATGAAGAAGCAAACGTAAGATCCGGCGAAAACCGCGATATAATGCACACTTTTTTTACAATCCTAAGTTTGAAAACGCCGCCAACCCGGCGTTTTCATACGACGACTCCACGAGGTGGCGCGACGTGTCTGAAATTGTTGTACACCACACTTCCGGTTTTCTACGGACGCAATCTCCTGAAACCTAGCCTATAACACCTTCGCTGTAAAAAATATCGCTTAACACTTGCGTTTACAAATGTAGACGTGCCCGTGTGCTGTTTTTTTTTATCAACGTGACAGCAACATTCTTCGGGTGCTCAAGAGAACTATGATGTCTTCAGTTCAGGTGGCTTATGTATACGACTCTGAATTAGAGAGACGAACAGCCAGGGAACAATGTTACTCCAGATACAGGACTTGAAGCGGGGAGCCGACAATTTAACTTCCAGTGCTCTGTGTCCTGAGATCAGTATGCCAGCTTTCTCGCTGCAAACATTAAGCCTCGAAATGGATAGCGCATGTCTGGACAAACTCAATACTGGTGCGCGTGCGCGTGCGCGTGGAATCCACCAGGCGGTTACCACCATTTCTACGGTACTGCTAACATAAATCAAGAACACTATCACCGTCGCGGTTGCGTTCCTAATACTACGTTTGCACTCGAAGCGCCGTGCTTAAAGCATTTTACTTAAAACGTATCCAGCACGTAGCTGTATATAGTTCTGTAAAAATTATTCGACTGCGGAAGGAATCTTAGATCCACGTATTCCTCGAGACTAAGTTCTTCCGAGGAATGGCACGTATTAAAGGAGTAAGATAATTTTTTTTTACTTTGTATATGTTTAATGGGTAGCACTCCACCCAGTTAATTATGTTATGGCACCTCACTTCTTTGAGGGTGGCACAAAAATATGTTACTTTTGCATGCTACCTGTTCGAAATGTGCATCAAATTATGGAGTTGACAGCTACCCAAAGAAGCAAAAGAACAAAAAGAACACAGAATTTTCATGGCAGTACTTTTTATTTTTTTCCCAGCGCTCTGAACTTTCGAAAATTAATATAATTTCTCCTATTTCCCTCTTAGGTAATTTCTTGAATAGCCCGGAAAGCAGCAAATTTTCGGTGTAGCATTTTTCAACACTCTGTAGCACGCACATCTATCTACACGACATTATAAAAATGAACGGTCGAATGAACCGTCAAGAAAACATTAAAAAAACAAGAAAAATCCTGACGATTACGATACTCTCTAATGCGAAATTTGAGCGCAGCTATATACGTGTTTTCATTTTGCGATATATTGGCTGGCACAGATATGCTGACTAGTGCGGCACATTGCAAACGGAGCGAAGCGTGACGCGACTGCCTCGCTAATCGGGAGATCGCGATAGGCAGCGCGTGGGTGACGCGGGGGCGCGATTCCCAGCAACTGCCACAGACAGACCTCCGCTCATGCAGCGCTTTGTTTTCATATATGGTATCCGTAGACGCGCTCGCCTTATCGATGGCGTCATCAGTGAACAGACGACGCGCGCTACCCTGGCGCCATCTCGTAGCGATCGGCGCCGCAGAACACGTCTTGCGCGGCCCTACGCTTTTCTTCTCACTCTTTCCCCATACCCTCCTCCTCCGCTTTCCTCGTCGCGCTCTCTTCGCTATCGCCGTCTTTCATGCCCTGCTGCGCTCCGCGTTCGCCCTTTCATCCTTCGCTGTGCTCGTTCGCTCGGTTACGCCGAGGTACGCTGACGCGAAACGCAGGAACTGGGGCCTAAGAGCTGCGCTCTACAAAAGCAAACGGCATGTGATATGAAATGGAAGCACTCTGGGGGGGGGGGGGGGGGGTCACCGGCCGCCAACTGCTGACTGAGTACAAAATTTTGCCACGCCGGCAAAATTGCTTTTGAACGCAAGAAATGCTGGCAGAGTCGCGGGTTGATCAGTGGAAAAAGGCAACACACTGCCTGAGTGCGTATGAGAAACTTCACATAGATAACGTAAGGCACTTGCAGTGTGAGCTGGGACATCACACACTGAATAATCTCAATGTCGGCGATTTCGCATACAATCAAATAAGGAAGGTGAGAAACGAGCAGTGGCACTTGCAAGTTTCTGCTATCGCCGAGCCAGACTTCGATGACGCTGTAGCTCAGGCTTCGTGCTATCTTGACCGGTTTACAGCCACCGGCGTTGCATGATGTGCACTGAATAACATTTAACACGCTTCTAGTAACGTTGAGGCATCCAAAGCATTGCCCAAATTAAAAAGTAGGGGCAGTGACTGGTAGCAAATAATGCGCAATAACACACGTACTCTTTCACGCACTATTAATTGCCGGAAACATAGTAGCTGCTGCGCGAGAACCAACTTATTCAGCATAACAACGCTTTTGCTTCTTTATCTTTCTTATCCTCGATATCTTTTGGCAACTGGTATGACTTCCTTCAACTAAATACTGGCTTATTATACGCGTACATCACAGTTTCACGTTTAAGCCCTTGCTTTTCCTTATTCTTCTACCTGTGCTGAAAAAATAAAAGCTCCGGTGAATAAAATTAAGCATTTATCAAAGCGAGAATATAAGCTTCCTGTTGGTTATTAGGAGCGGGACGTCGAGTATAGACTTGACTCCACATGACTGCTACGAGTGCTTCCCGCACTTCCTGCGCCAGCTTTTGAGGTCTTCTGAATGAGTGCTCTGTTACAGAAACATTCAAGCAGCGTATATATATATATATATATATATATATATATATTCTACATGTACAAAAGGGAACAGCAGATCACTTCGAAACGCGCAAACTAGAAAAGGCAGACAACCTTCGCTGCAAGTTGTGACTGCTGCATGAAGAGATTACTATAATTCTTTGAAACCAATGCCATAAGTTAAAAAAGTTTCAAGAAAGCTGCTAAATAACTTATCAAGAATGTAAAAAGACAACAATGACATAAAAATTAATTCTTGACTTTTACGTTCCAAGACCACGATTTGATTATTGGGCACCCAAGTGGGGGACTCCTGATTAATTTTGACTATCCGGGGTTCTTTAACGCACACCCAATGCATGGTACACGAGCATTTTTGCATTGCGCCCCCATCAGAATGCGGCCGCCGCGGCCGGGATAGCAAGGCATTAGGATTTTAATGCATAGCTCAGCTCCGCATTTTCCTTAGGCGCCCGCTATGTCGTCCCGATAACAATGCACAGTGCTACATTGGAGTACAAAGCCCCGGTAGTTAAGCATCTTTGCCATGGCTAACTTATATTCAAAACAAGTTTTTTATGGGTCATAGATGTCACTTATCATTGACACTCTTATTGATTTATTCCTTCACAAAGTTATCAGGTCGCAGAGAATGGCTCAGTCCTGGTGGCCGTGTTTGCAGTGGTGGCCTGCTCCATCCTCTGGGCGCTACGCTACTTCAAGGGGAGCTCGAATAACCACGAGGTAAGATAATAACCGCGAACAAGTCATGACAAGTCATGACAAAGCATCACAAGTGATGCAGTCTTGAAGTCATCTCCATGATTGGGGATGAATACTTAAATGCAAGATGAAATCCAGCAAGCTATTTGTCTAGGGTTGCTAATTTCCCCACGTTTTGACACAAACTAAGGCCGAAGCAGAAATAACCTGACTGACAGATGACAATGAACATCATTATGTCAAATTTATGGAAAAGTTTAACGTTGTGTAAATGTTCGAAACTGTCTGATGACAAATCAAACATGCGACATTCTCGTATGTTCTCGAGTCAACTATACACTGACGTTCAATATTCGGCAATACTCGAATACAAAGCATAAAATGCTCTTATGCTTCGGTAACCTTGTATCAGTTAAGGGCTCGTTCCCTCTCGTAAGCATCGCTGCTTTGGTAGACACTCCATTCATCCGCTAGCCGCGCAACGTCCCTAAAAGCATCATGTGAAAGCAATCATAAAATGTTTGAGTTAAAAAAAAAACACTCTTAGCACAGCGCTAAAAACCTCTGCTGGTTCCTTTCTTTGGTTTTAAGTGCGAAGCACTTTAGGGGCCCGGGCTGTCGGCGTCTAATGTGATGCCATGTAGTCGTGGTCACTCAGAAAAACAAGATCTGCCGAAAACTCGGCGTCTCGTTCACTTGGTATGTACCAAAATTGGCATGGAAGGGTACGAATGTATGACTAACATGACTAACATGACTAACATGGCATCAATAACATCACATACTCGTCAGTTACGTCACGATTAACGATGATAAAATCACGTGTGGCGCATACCCACATTGGATATGCAGGTATGAACCAGGGATATGCGGTAATTAGCAGCAACTCATAAAAACCGCTTCCAAAACGCCAGTCTGGTACCAGCGCAGCGCAAGAGGGGCGCTCGATTCCTCCTCACTTCTGCAAGAATAGCACAAGAATAACATAAGGGAAGCACCGGCGCATCACTGCTTTGCACTTCCCCAGGTTCCACGTTAATGGAGCTGCATTAGCGCTGGACTTTAACTACACAAGCGCAGAAATTGAGCAGGATTGGAGCTACATTAAGCACAGGATTTGAGCAGGGTCTGAACTACACAAGCGCAGGATTTCATAAGGAGCAGTGCGGCCCCGACCGAGGCCGTACTGTT
The DNA here is from genome assembly GCF_013339745.2 of Dermacentor silvarum. NCBI lineage: Eukaryota > Metazoa > Arthropoda > Arachnida > Ixodida > Ixodidae > Dermacentor > Dermacentor silvarum. Next base: position 218,832,371 of record NC_051154.1, read on the forward strand.
GTTTTTTTTTATCATCATAAGCATAATGATCGCTCCGACCCATCGATACCTTGAAAATAAAGAGAGAGAAACAACTGCCTCTCGAATATGGCGTAAAAACTCACTATTGCCAACGCAAAGAAACTAGGGAAATTCCAAGGTCTAGCACAATTTATGGCCGACAGCATTTGAATTATCAGGTTCCTAGATTACTTAATCATCTAAATTTACCTGATTACAGTAATTTATCTAAGAAATCTATGAAGACGCACATTATCGAACATGAAATGCAGTATGCCGTTGGGCGAACTTTTGAAATAATAAAAAAATACAATATAGATGAAATGTATATTTTATAATTTATGTTGTAACACATTGCTACGGTTGTTTTGAATTTTAATAATACAATTCATTTATGTTTAACGTGCTATCTATTTCACTGACTTGGGAAATCGTATCTGCATATTTGTAGTCAATATGTATTATTGTTGTGTAATGTACGTATTCTTTTATATTTCACGCTACTAATCTGTTCAATTTGATAATTATGTTTACCTCTATACTACACATGTAACATTGATTTGATATGATGCGACATTCCATATAATGTATATGCCTGTACCACAGTGCTGAATGCCAACAGGAGTGGGAGCCCTTTGTCATCCGTATCCTTTTGCTCCTGCTCCCGTTTCTGTAATAGAAGCAAAATAACCCTCAATCTCAACCTGAAAACCTCAACCTCAATCATAGCAAACTTTAACATGCGGCGATACAGATGTTACCCCGGCAAAAGAATACAGAATAGAGGAATAGAAAAGGGTATGATGGTATTCTACTTCACGATATCACCTGTCGTTGATAACTATGTTATTAAAATAACTGTGGCACGCGAAGGAAGTTGCTTGAATGTGAAAGTATTCGTTGTGCCGGTTTAATAAGGTTCCCCCAATTTCTTCAGCATTACTATGAAGCGCCTTCAAGGTAGTCGGACGTGTCTCAGGTTTTGTCTTCTTCTCAGCGTGCGCATCTAAACAGTAGACGATAAACTATGTCACAAATTACAACAAAGTCTCGTTGCATCCTGATGTACAATCACCATCATACTTAACCTGAACACGCCATAACCATCTTATTGCTGCTCCTGTCGTGGGTGCTTGAGATTTCTTGTTGGGGTGTCTTGAATGTGCTAGCTAATTGCGACTTTCTTCTAAAGTGCTCGATGTTTGCTCCTTACGGCCACCATAGGTGTGTCTTCATTGTTCGGGTAAAATATAACGGCGGCTATACAAGTAAAGATAGGGTGATGCAGCGCTGGCTTGTTTATTTCTTTTTTTTTTTTATTTCTGAGCAGAAACGAAGACCTCGGATGGCGATGCCCGAAGGGATGCCTCCAGTTTTTCCCAACGGCTGGATTCCGGTCATTGAGGCCTCACAAGTGAAAAAAGGGGAGTTGAAATCTCTCAGTGCAATGGGTAAGTTCTCTGAAAATTTCCACCGCTACCGTACGCATGCTTAGTGGAGACACCGCGTATCGAGGATCTTGAGTTGGCTTCTTCTGAGGAGAAGGAGTGTTGCAAACTGCAGGTGGACCTACCCTTGCAAAAACTGCCGGCAAATTTTACGCCCGAACAGCACTTATCCAGTGAGATGGAGTAAACAGCCCATAAGAACACATGCAACGAAGACTAACGGCGAAGACACAAGTCAACCGGGATGCATCATGCTGCGCGCCATTTATACTCTTTCGCCTTGTTAGCCCGTACTATATACACGGCTCACAATTTGCATCCCGGCTCTGTAACGCGAAGAATTGGAAGATGAGCCGAATCACGATTCCCCTAAATCTCCACTGTCTTCAAATATTCAGTGTTGCCAACTTTCGTTCAAGCGTGTTGCTAAATAGCAACAAAGAATTCGCTAAATTTTCGATAAAGTTTGCTGCAAGGTCGTTAAAATTCTCAATAAAGCTGTTTAGGAAGCTTTAAATAACGTAGACGTTGTGGCACAAAATAGTATAGGGTAATATTGCTTAAAGAATCGACCGAAATATTTCAGGTTCTTCTAGTGCCCGTGCAGGTGAGGAATGAACATTGAATTTACCAGCTGGGTTCTAATTTCTAATAAAAAACAATAGAAAATAGCAACTGAAATTCTGCTTTTACTTCAAATTTTAAGGCTGGCATTTCAGCACAGTTGAAAAGAGCACGGGTAACCTGATTTCCCTAGCCCGAAAACGCGATTGGTTCACATTATCTCTGCAATTTTCTAGTTTTCAGCACAGGCTAAATGATAACTATATTTTGGCCAGGTAATTGGTCACGTTGTTAACACGGCGGTGACAATTAAGACCTCTTCTATACAAGTCAAATACTACGTTTCCACCCTTCGATCCACTAGAAGGCTGAGTGCAGTGTTCATTTGTCCAAAAGCCTTGAGAAAAGGAAGGGGTACCATAAGATTTGCAGGAGAAGACCAGATACTCCGATATGTACGCTTTTATACAGTTGTTATCCTAGAAAGTACAATGTTACAACGTTGCTGTAATTTAATTAAATTAAATTTACTGTACGCTTGCGAACATCCACCATTCAATGGTATTCGGTGAAACTGCAGAACCCGAGAGTTAAGAGTCATTCTAATGGATTTTATAAAGAATAAAAATAAAAGATGATTTTTTTCGGCGCAAGAAACCCGAGCCAATGGCCTATGTGAGTGGACACCATTGTTTCTCTATAGTCGCCAAGCCGACGCGCCGCGCGGCCAATTTCCACAATATACCTAATTGTCGCTTTTTAATACTGAAGTGCTGTCTGGAAAGTCAAAGACTTAACTTGAAATCCAGTTAAAATGTCAGCAATTGTATAATCATGCTGCTGAAAACGTTGGCGGTTGCTAAATAAGAACATTGTTCACTAAGCAAGCAGAAAAGTCGCGAGATCTAGCGACAGAAGTGGTAGATTCATGAAAGATTGCTCAAGGTGAGAAGAAACTTTGTAAAATTTTGCCTCGGCATTTAAAGTGATTGTCACCAGCTTCTTGTAAGTCATAACGGCGGTAAAACTAATTATGGCAATAAAGCTACACTACACTGCTGAAAATCGCCCACGAGTTAATGCCTAAGCAACATTGGACCGCAGAACTCCAGGGGGCCTAGAGCCATAAGAAATGCCACTCAGTGAAGAAGCTGCGTCAAAACGGCATGGTCGACACTCCGTGATTAAAAAAAAAAAAAACTCCTTTTTCCCATGAGTGCACCAGATGGGTGAACAAGCCATCCCGACCACTGTTTTTTACAGCGAAGCTATATATGGCTAGGGCATGTCCATTTTCCGCGAGCAAAAACTATCATCATCAGCAATAGATCGAGCGTCGTTGACTTCTTCCACAGCTCGTTGGCGCCCCTGGGCGCAACCGCGTGAACGCGCTCGTGCCACTGCTCGCGTGTTCGTCGTCATTTTCTTCCGCGGCTGGCTCTGTTCCACACCTGCTCAAACCTACTTCCCCGTATAGCACACGAGCGCAAGCGCGCATTGTCATACCTTCGAGCAGATAAAGTTGCAGTCTCATTTTAGCTCCGCCTTCGCCATGGGACAGCCGCGAGTGGTTCGTACACCCGAAGAACACCGATTTTACGAGCAACGACTTCGAGAGCAGTGGCGTGAATGTGACCGCCGGCGTCGCGCCGCCAACTCACCGTCCCGAGAAGAAGACCATACCCGCGCCAAGCCAAGCGCGCTCTCGCCGCGGAACATCGTCGTCGCGGCGACTCGGAGACCCGAGAAGAGAAACGTGCCCGCGATGTGGCCCGCAAGAGATGGCGCTGAGCTGACGACGCTGGCCGCAACGAAGGCGCGCGAGGGTTCGACGGCGCCTACTCGAGGTTCAACAGAGACTTTCTCGACCGCGACTTTGGATCGAGTTGTACAGTTTCCGATCGGCTGTGGTTCGACAACGACCTGTCCAAAATCAACGGGATACGGTCGGAAGAGCGCCGCCATCTACAGCTTCAGTCAATTAAGGACTGGATCACTCAGCTCCACCAGGATGTGAAGGCGCATACTAAAATACTTGAAACGTCCACCACCACTCCAAGCATCGACGCTCGCTTGCTCCACATGTGGGAAGCCCGGCGTAACCTGCTGAAGCGTTGGAAAAGGCAAAGATTAAATCGCAAGCTCAAGAGGCGAATCGCAATGCTCACACAAGAGGCTGCGGAATACGCTAACACACTCTGCCGCGAAAATTGGCTATCCCTCTGCGACAGCTTGAGAGGAAGACTGAGTACTTCCAAGACGTGGAAGATATTGAGGTATTTAATCAACCCGGCCAGCAGCAAAACGGAATCCCACCACAATATGGCCCGAGTAATCCACCAATTTCCAGGAAACGAGGCGGATCTCCTTTTGACTCTCAAAGCCCAGTACTTCCCCACACAGCCATCGGAGCCTCTGCCACCCTACACCGGCACCCCAAATGAGCTCCTAGATGAGGAAATTCATCTACATGAAGTAACAGCGGCGATAATGGGCTTGAGACGCCACACAGCCCCGGGAATGGACCAAATCACCAATAAGGCACTTGTCAATCTTGACAACCCCTCGCTACTAGAGCTTACCGCTCACCTTAACGAAGTATGGAGGGAAGGAAAACTTCCCGAGGACTGGAAAATAGCCGAGGTTCGTCTGATACCGAAGCCAGGCAAGCCACCAGCCATTGAGAACCTACGACCGATCTCCCTCACTTCGTGTGTAGGAAAGCTCCTAGAGCACATCGTCCTCAACCGGCTACAACCATTCCTGGAGGACTCGGGGAAACTTCCAACAACGATGATAGGATTCCGTCCACACCTCTCAACTCAAGACATCCTACTTCAGCTGAAAGAGGAGGTGATTGTACCAGCGACACGCAACTCCCCCACGGCTATCCTCGCCTTGGATCTTAAAGGGGCGTTCGATAACGTCAAGCATACAGCAATCTTACAGAGGCTAAACACGCTGGGCTGTGGGGCCAGGACGTATTCCTATATCAGAGATTTCCTCTCAGATAGAAAAGCCATTCTAAAGGTCGGGGACCAAGCCACAGACCCCTTTCTACTGGGCGGGCGCGGCACACCACAGGGCGCAGTGTTATCCCCTCTCCTTTTCAATATCGCCCTAATAGGCCTCCCGCCGCTTCTCGATAACATCCCGGGGATCCGGCATGGCCTATATGCAGACGACATTACCATCTGGTCATCCACGGGGTCCATCGGGGCAATGGAGAGCCGCTTGCAGGAAGCAGCAGACGTGGTGAGCGACTATGCTAAGTCTTGCGGCCTCAACTGCGCCCCCCAAAAGTCAGAGCTACTCCTGGTCTCACCGCGAAAGAAGCATGCATCCGACTCGCCCACTATCAACATACAACTGGAGGGACACACCATCGTTCCGTCTCAGAGCGTAAAGATATTGGGAATGGTTTTCCAGTCGGATCGCACCAACACAATATTAATTAACAAGCTTAAGAATACTACAGCCCAAGTTACCCACATGATCCGGCGAATAACAACCAAGACAAGAGGCATGGGGGAGGCGGACACGCTTCGGCTTGTCCAAGCCTTCGTCGTGTCTCGAATAACTTACGCTATTCCATACGCACTACTGAACGCAACGGAATTCACAAAAATCAACACAATGATCAGAAAGGCATATAAGCAGGCGATGGGCCTGCCGATCAGTACGTCCACAGAACGCCTACTACGACTAGGCGTGCACAACACGGCCAAGGAGCTGATCGAGGCACATTTATCCAGCCAGCGAACAAGGCTGGCTGTTACGGAAGCGGGGAGGTCCATCCTCTTACGCCTGGGGCTATCTGCTCCTCTCAGCCATCCGCCGCCTCAGACTGTTAGCTTACCCCATGCCATCCGGAGCAACATCACCATACCTCCTCTACCTCGCAACATGCACCCAGTGCACCACGCACAGCGAAGGGAGGCCCGGGCTCGGGCCATACACAAGCGATACGGGACTTTGCCCTCTACAGCCTACACGGATGCGGGGTCTTACCCCAGACGCGCAGCCACAACAGCCACCGTAATCGTTAACAAAAAACATCGGAGCAGCATTTCGCTCACCGGATACAATCCCCTCCAAGCCGAGGAAGCGGCCATAGCCCTCGCGCTCTCCCAAACACAGGTTGAAGTCATAGTTACCGACTCCCAACAGGCGTGCCGCAACTTCGCTAGCGGCAGAATTCATGCCACTACGCTCAAGATAATAAATCAAAAGCCGCCAACCAGATCAGTCATAATCATCTGGGCGCCAGCTCATCACGGCATTCCTGGCAACGAGGTCGCCAACCACGTGGCTCGAGATTTGACCCACCGAGCCGACGCCGAGGAATCTGAACCGGAGCGTATGCACCCTCTAGTCTCGTATACCAAGACATCACACAACACTACAAGCTATCCCGCAGAAGATATGCACCCCCACACAAGTCACTACCTAGAGAGCAGGAGCGATTCCTCCGAGCTCTACAGGTTAACACATTCCCCCACCCAACCAGAAACCACCTCATAGCCCCTACACAATTCTCTCCGCAATGCCGCTTCTGCGCAGAGCCCGGGTCCCTCAGGCACATAGTAGGGGGCTGCAGAGAGGCAGCACTCAATCTTCCGAACCCTTACCACACCAACGAGCTTTGGGAGAGAGCCTTGGCCAGCTCCGACCTCAAAGATCAGCAACGGCTGATTGCGAGGGCCCAGGACGCGGCCCGAGCTCAAGGCATTCTGGAATGAGGACGCCTCTCCAAAGCTGCATTTAGACATTAAAGATGTTTATTCTCTCTCTCTCTACGTGAGGAACGACGCAGCCGCCGCCGTCGCGCCGTACGACGTTTTCTACACCACCATCCAAGAATTGGAAAGCGCGGCGTGCTGTGCCGACGTGTGCGCCGTAAAGACCACCGACGGGACGGTCGTTGCCACCGTGTACGTTCGACCTGCCTATCCGAGCGCGACGTACAGGACTTTATGAACGACCACTTTGGATGGCTGCTCGATCCGCCCGACGACGATCAAACTCCAGTCCTGGTCGTTGCGACTTCAACGTGGACGTGTCGCGGCCAGATAGCAATTGGCTGCCCTCGTTTATGCTCGAACGGTTAAGGGCTGCATTGCTACACCGATCCCAAGCTGCCAACGACCACGAGGTGCTCGTGTTTGGACGTAACCTTCGCCAAGAACCTCTCCATCGTCGTCACCGAACCCTTGACCGTCTACTATAGCGACGGCAAACCAATAGTAACTTGCGTGAGAAAATAGACAACACCAAAACATTTATGTATCTCTGTGATGTACATTTAGATATACCATCTATACAGCTTCACTGGTCATCCACCTTCACAGAGTGGAATAGCCCGTGATTTTTTTTTTTCAGTGTGCTAACTTGAGGGATGGTTCTAGTGATGTGAAATGCTTACGAGTTCCTAATTGTATGTGTAACGTGTTTTTGGGTAGAGTACTTAGACAAAATTGACTAAAGCGATTGCATATGTTTGAATACAAATATATTTCAACCGCAAACGGTCTGTCCAAAAAAATGTATTCATAGGGCTTGCCAACCGGTGTCACAATACCCGAACATTTCAGATTTAATTTGAGAACGAGAGAATGTCGAAGATTTATGAGCTTTAGTTAGAGAGCGCATCAACTGCAGCATAATACGCAAAGGCACATATAAATTGTTATATTTATTAAATCTCAAACGCAGCTATGTAAGTTCAGAAATCCACGTTCATGCTGGCCAACGTATTGGAACGTATGCAAGAACTCTGTTCAATAACTCTTGTCAAGGTTCAAGCTGTCCACCGAAAGTCTAAAACAATGAATAATGCCTGCAATGTAACAAGTGAAGCCGGAGTGCTGTGTAGCTGTATGCTTACTACTTGTCAAACTTGCTATTCTGAGCCACCGCTCCTTCGCTTGTATCACATATCCAAAAGAACAGCCACGATGCTTTTGTTGGTGGGTGGCCGGTTAGCCGGAATAAGTACGCAGAAAGCCGCTGGAAATATTACATTTCCATTACATCTTACATTTATATTTTGAGACTGGCTTATTTTATGACGATGTTTACAGGATTGTGGCGAGGCTACGATAAAATTCTGTCCCGACATAAATAAATAAAAAAAAAACTACCCACACCGATGACTCGTGCAGGCAAGGAGCTTGTGGCGTTTAGGACTGAGGATGGAGAGGCACGGATTTTCGACGCCTACTGCCCGCATATGGGTGCCAATCTGGGAGTCATGGGCCGTATACTAGACAACTGCATCGTGTGCCCCTTCCACGGCTGGAGATTCGACGCTGACACTGGAGCGTGCACGCACGTTCCTTATGCAACAAAAGGTGAGCGAGATTAAACAATCTGTTTGATAGTAATACTTTTTTCGGATGTTATTTGTTTCAAAGCAGCATACACAGTTATGCAGAAAATGGTGTATGCTTTCCAGCGCTTTAGGATTCTGAACACATATTAGAGCGTAACTCCCAGGTGCCAGTTCCTGCGTTGAGAGTCGTCGTAACCGAGCGAACGAACACAGCGAAATATGAAAGACCTTTCTCATTGGACGAGATATTGGGACCATGGACCCGCATATCATAGCTGCAAAAGTCCCCAAAAACGCTGCGGCAATTGCTGAGAGCAACCGGACTAAGCGTCATGTTGGTGATCGACAACCGAGAACTGTTGATACCCGGCCGATATCAACAGAGGATTTCTACTTTTCTCCTAATCTTTCCTTTCGACTTCTTCTTCCTCCAGTGCAGGGTCGCTAACCGGGCTCAGAGCTGGTCAACCTGTCCACCTTTCATTTGTCCTCTGTCTCCCTAACATAAAAAAACATTCCTGAATACGGATCTCGGTCAGTGTTAAAGGGGGAATGGCCACTTGTTGGATTCCTACTGTTATCTTCCAGAGATCGCACTTTACTGAGCTGTTGGCGTTCCTTCTTTAAAAAGAAGATGATGTTGTACAGATAGAATCCCACTTGTCTAGAGCAGTCGAGCGGCCTGCTGCGGGGTGCAACAGCGCCGCGACCGGCAGTGGCTGGGTTCGAGATATGTTGGATGCAAGCGCCAAAAGCCTGCACGCGGCATGTGCACTTGCGGCCTATCTGCGATGTCAGCCTGTAAATTTGATCATAAGAGATAGTCAGCTATCTTTATTTTTCTTCTTCTTTATTTTTGTTTTTTACCCGTCGTGGTTGCTCAGTGGCTACGGTGTTGGGCTGCTGAGCACAAGGCCGCGGGATCGAATCCCGGCCACGGCGGCCGCATTTCGATGGGGGCGAAATGCGAAAACACCCGTGTACTTAGATTTAGGTGCACGTTAAAGAACCCCCGGTGGTCCAAATTTCCGGAGTCCCCCACTACGGCGTGCCTCATAATCAGATCGTGGTTTTAGCACGTAAAACTCCATAATTAATTATTTTTGTTTTTTGCTTGCTGTCACTTGTGGAACGACCGCTGTCCGTGATAAGCGTGGATGTGCAACGGAATGCATGCACTGGCTCTGAGATCTACACATGATTCAAGATAAAAAATGGCAATGATTCATCGGCGTCTCGGTGAATGGTGACGTCAACGCCAATTGGCACATGAAGTGATAGACGCAAACGACGACTGACGCGAAGTAAAACGCATTTTTTCTCTGTTATCAGCTGCGGCGCCGGCTGTACGCAACGAAGCAGACAGCGAATAAGCGCAGATCCCGCCCACCCACGTTCGCGAAAAAATCTACAGGCCGATAACAGAAATGGCCGCGAGAAGCCATGCCGCATGCAGGCTTTTGGCGCTCGCATCCAACATATCTCGAACCCAGCGACTGCCGGTAAGCGGCGCTTCTGCAGTCCGCAGCCGGCCGCTCGACTGCTCTAGACAAGTGTGATTCTATCTGTACGAGTTCGAGTTCCACTTAGAAAAGGTGAAGCGCTCCAAAGACGCGACCAAGAAGAAGACGAGACAGGCAGGGCATGCGCGGCTAACAACGGTGAATGCTTATTCGAAAAATACATAAGAGTACAACATGGCGCGCATGCGGCCAAGAGTCCATTAATCTAGCAACAAAATATGCAGACAGCACGTGCATGATTTCCCAATGGAACCTGATAATCAGGCAGCATGTGTCCACAGTCAACAACGCACAAATGGTGCTGAAATACTTAAGGCATAAAGTAAAACAGGTGTAAATTGATAAGCCAGTTTTAAAATAAGCGAAACATGAAACATGCTTCTTTGTGTAAAAGTGCCAGCAAAATCGTGTTACATCGGATCCACTATTTCCTATTGCCACCGCTTCCGAAGTTACACGTCCTAATGTTGTTTATCCACAGCCGATTATCTGCGTATCCTTCAACCGTGGGTTTAACATCCGCAACTTTTGCAGGATAACCTGGTTCGAGCCTTCCCTTAATATCAAGCACCTAAAAGGATATCGCAGCTTACTGTTGAGGAACTACCCTGTTTGTCTAAAGTAACCCAGACCACAGCTTAAAGGAATTCGGTACATGACACAAAGCGCGTAAGGAACATAGGGAGACGGATGCTTCATCGTACAGTATTTTCTTGACATTCCGCAGCGCATGGACACAACTCTGCCAACTTCCATGACGCAAAAAAAGAAAGAAAAAAAGAAAACACGCTTCACATTGCGCTTCCCTGCGGCTTTCCCTAAATTGTGCGCAAACTGGTGCAGACATAGTACCAACAAAAATAAATGCCTGTTCTGTATTTCACTTGCACCTTGTTCAGCTGGCTCTTTTTGCAGCTAATTATGTAGCATTTCTGCGACAGATCCAAGCGGCGGATGCTGCCATCCCGCCTGCTGTAAAATCAGTGCTTGGTGTTCAAAACTTTCAGTAATCCTGTGTGGACGTGACATGAAATTTTGCCGACCTGACTCTTGATTTAGTAATTCCGGTTTTTGTCAGTTTGGAGTGTGATGAATTAAAATGTAAAATAGCCTTATCATGTCATGACATTCAACAAATGTGGTGATTTCCATTGAAATATGCGCGAAGGTTTCAAAAATGGATGCACTGCGCCCATCGGAGTACCGACTAGAACTTCAGTGTGACCAAGCCCATGCTAAAAATTCTACGACACACGTCATCGTCGCCATAGAAGTGAAGCTTGTCTGTGGATCTTCATTTAAAATGGCTAAAACATTATCAACATATTAAAACAACTTTACTATACTGAGTTCGGCTGCGTCAAGCGGTTTTTCGATTATGCGGGTAAAGCAGGGTAGATTTTTTTTAGAGAGGAACTGAGCTACTTCAGTAGCCTATATCGATGACCTCCCACTGAACGTACACTCACCCGTGTACTTAGATTTAAGTGCATGTTAAAGAACCCCAGATGCTCGAAATTCATCAGGAGTCCACCGCCGCGGCGTGCCTCATAATCAGATGGTGGCTTTGGCACGTACACCCCCATAATTAATTAATGAATGTACACTAGTCTGCGAAATGATACGGACCACAGCCTCGCTGAAAAAAACTGAATTTAAGCGTAACCAAGACGCGCAAACTAAAATTAAAAACTGCACTGGAAATTTCGCTGTGCAACGTTTAGACTTCAGTCCTCGGTTTCAAGATATATGCATAGGCCGCGGTAAAAAATCGGTTTTATTGTTGAATCCTTGGTCCGTATATTTCTTCTCACGGGTGTACATGCTATTTAAAAATAAAAAATAAGGTCGTAAGATCGATACACCGCATTCGTTTTGAAGTGCAGCGATACCGAAACGGTGTATGAGCTCACTTACAGCTAGAAGCCATGTGCGCAACAGAATTAACGTCTAAAGACATTCCTATAACGCACACAACGTCTACAGACATTCCAAAGTTTTATTTATTTTTTTGACGACTTGGCGTAGAAAATCGGTCACATTCTGGAAACTTCTCACCTTGAAGGGATCCCCTGAAGACAACTTTCGGAGGTGCTTTAGGAGGCATGTGCTCAGAACAACCTGCCAAATCCCTTTCTCCGAGGCGATCATTCTTAAACGGCCAGGGCCCTTGTGTGTTTTTGGTGCGAAAAACACTTTCAGAGCATCTGCTTTGTTGTCCTTCACTTGCATGAAGGCTTACTTGATCAAGGAGAGTCAGTGCAGCCGACTTTTCCTTGGCTGGCTTCAGCTTCATCGGCCTGAAGTTTTTATTGAGAGCTTCTGTAGCCTTCTTGTGAAAGAGCAGATTGCGGTGCTTCCCGTGTCGCATTTCACAAAAGCTTTTCCCTTTTTTGAACAATAAAACAACGACAACAACATCCCAACTTAAACCACGAGCTGCATTTCAAATGAAGAACTACCGACTACGCAGGTATATTCTATTTCAAAAGGGCCCCAACGACGTCCCAGCTGCTCTAATAATGTTTTTAAGGTTATATCTGAATAATAATTACCATGTCTGATATACAGCATGGGCGTGCACGAAAAAATATGGCTTTCGTCATGGTTTTGACTTCAGCGTGTGCATCAACAGACAATCCTTACCGAAACAGCATATTAGTCCACCTTCTACTCCCGACTGTTGCGCGTAGATTGCAGCTCCGCGGCCGGGCTTTCATGTCCCTTGATGCCAGAAGATACTGGCTTGTGAACCATTCGCCTCTCGCACTCAGCCTTTTGCGTTCGTCTACAGATTAACAGTCATGTCAAACAAGTGAAAGGCTGAAGTACATTTGAGCGATAAGGTATAAACATGTGCCAGTTGTTATTTTGAAGTTCATTACAACAGCAGCGAAAAGAATATGGTCCAGTGTAATCCCTTTTGTACATGGTGATCTTTTTTTTTCTGTTTTCGGGCTGTAGAGAATTTGTGAAAGTTGCCTGTGCCTGATAGCACAATTCTAATTCATGAGGTGGGTTACGCGAAGAGGCGGCCATTAATTTCACAGTGAATTGAAATACATAATTGAATAATTTACATACTTTCACTAAACAAGTTTTTCAAGCATTACTTTACGGCAAATATTGTAATGTACCCATTTTTGCCGGTGAACTTGCAAGGCATACTCATTTGGAAAGAGTTAAGAAGGTGGCAATGGTTTCGAGCTATGCACGGGCAAAGCTGCGGTAAAAGTACATCGTTGTTCAACTTCCTTTTTTAAACAAAATGCCATTTTATGCACTGAAGCACGAAATTACCTGGAACGCTAATATATCGAAATTTGTCTCATTCTGAGATGAATTCGTTCCAAATGGATACGCCTTGCGTATCTACGTGGACCTCAGGTTCACAGTCGGTAATTGGCAATATCTGCAGCAAAATAACTAGTTCGAAGCTAAATTATTAAAATTTTCTTCATTAGTCGTTAGTGCATTTCATTTTCTCATGCAACTAAAGTTAAACTCTTCGAATAATCCGGCTCAGAGATTAGAATTGTGCTATGTGTCACAGACAATGTTTAGAGAGAGAAAGAATGCATAGAAAGGCAGGGAGATTAACCAGAGATATATAGTTCCGGTTGGCTACTCAGCAGGGGGGAAGGACTAGGGGAACAAAAAGATAAAGAGAGTGGAAGGGCCGACAGAGAGAAAGAGAGACGCGCACAAACAAACCGCGTACACTATAGAGTGGTAGAGGGCGGCGTTAGATAATTTTTAGAAATTGTGTATAGTCTATAGAAACAAACAAAGAAAAAACACCCAGTGTGTGTGTTGCCCAGTGTGTGTTCATTGTTGCTGCCGTCACAATGAACATTTCATCAATTTATCGCGCGACGCAACGACCGCGATGGTCAAGAAATATAATCAGTCGCCATGCGAATATAGATCGCTCATTGGCGAATCGCAGAATCGTTTGGTTCTAGAAATTCTAGAAGTGACGTTCGTCGTGCGGAATTGCTTCGAGTGTCCATCCTATGAGACGCCAACTGGTCGGACAAAAATGAGTTTTTCTTTGCCGTATAGCGAGAGTGAACCTGTGAATCAAGAGGTGGCTGTACAGTAACGACACAATAACGCTGACGGCGCAACAAAAAGGATGGACATAACGAACCCGTTTCGACCTCAACCGTGGTCGCAGGAAATGCTGTGGGACAGCTTCTTGCAATGGCTAGGAACAACAAGTGCGCAAGCACAATGCACCAACTAGCTTAACAGCAAACTCTCCTGCAGTGGCCAAGTCAGTCTTGTGCAAACAATTTGGCAATTTCATTCGAAGGGCGAAGCACTGAAAGCGACAGCAAGGCTTTGCGTTGAGCTGAATCGGCCAGTATACTAAGAATACGTTGGCAGCTGTGTTCACGGGGCACATCATGCGAGGCAACTGCTTGTGCGCAGCAGAAACAGTGCACTAGAAGCTACAGGCGTCTCACAACTGTGGCGGTATGAGGACCGCCGCCACAGCCGTTGCACGCGTCGCACCTCAATGATGCGCGACATGAGGCAGAAGTACAACACTCAGCGTTGCTTGGTTGAAGTGTAGTATACCTGTTGCGCTCAGACTACTGTATGCGCCACGAAGTAGTGTGCACCTCAGCAGGAACGCGAGCGTTCGTGCGTACAACCCTCACGTCAGCAGGGGGGGGGGGGGGGGGGGGGGGGGAGGACGAGGCCCTGGATCCACTGCAGAGACAATTGAGCCGATCCTGCGGGAGCGACTACTTGGCTTCGTCATCTGTGCAACCAAACGCACGACGCGTTTCTCGCGTCTATGGAGGCCTTCCACTGGCGGGCCGCACGTGCGCCACCAATACCGTGACAGCACGGCACAGCGGCGGCGGTCTGAACACGCCTCGAGTGTCCATATAATTGCTCACCCAATAAAAAGGCAGGCCAATGTAAGTCCACCGTCAGCCAAAAGGTTTACTAAGTAGAGGCACCGAAGCACAACAAAGTAATACCATAGTCCTTTAATTAATATTTGAAGGTATTAAAGAATTTTAAAGAATACCTTAAAGTAATAAATTACTCCGGTAACACCAAGCGCGGTCACTCTATAGATGTCGCGTCATTTGAGACCGAAGCTTGTGCATGGTTTAATTGACAAGAAGTGCATTATTCCTCTGTTCAACCATAACATAAAGCACATCGTGAAGAAATGGCCTTTGATAACACGGTTCAGCAATTCAGTAGTACACCTTCAACTCCGACTTTCGGTTCGCGGCCTTCTTTAGACATTGCGAGGAGGGCATGATCTGCCCTGCGGAAAATTTTTGTCGCATGCGGCCTATAACCTTAAAGTACGGACACTGTGCATGCAATTGAACGCTGACACTTTTTTGCTTCGAGCTCACACTTTGTCTCATTGTGCCCTCCACTATTTCTTTCTTTTTTATTGCGATAGCAATTATATGGACACTCAAAAGCAGATTTCTGCCGTCGGCGTCGCCGTCGCCGTCGCCGTGAGGTTCCGTATGACGTCAATGGAGATGAAATCGTCGCCGCGCGCCGAACGCTGTATGTGCGAGGGAAAGGGCGCGAGGGGCGCGCGCTTTCACGGGGAGTGAACGCACGGCGGAGAACAAACGCGCGTTCTGCGCCGTGCTCGCTTAAGGGCTGCAGAAGTAGGCGTCTCTTTCCTCCTTTAGAATCACCATATATGTAGAGCAAACGCACCTTCTTCCGACGCGCGAGAGGCCGTGGCGGAGGGGGGGGGGGAGGGGGAGGGAAGGGAGGCGACGTTTAGCTGCGGCACCAAGTGCCTATTTATATCAGAGGCTCCGGCAACAATCACCAACGCCGCACGCATTTTGAGCGAACGCGGGCAAAACGCCGACGGCGTCGACAACACAGTTCTGCGTGTTGCCGGTGCTGCTGCATGTCCAAGTTTATACAGCTGATAAAGCTAATATCATTACTCCGTATAGCTCTTTACAAATTTGCTATCGCAATTGATGCTTCGCCTTTCAGGTGAAACTGCGACAACACTGTGATCTATTCATGTTTGCTTGTGCGCGCTGACACCACGATTGTTAATTGAGTTAGTAAGCCAATGTGTCTAAGTTTATGCAGCCGATAAAACTACTATCCCTACTCCGAATAGCGCTCTACTAATTTGCTATCGCAATCGATGCTTCGCCTTTCGGGCGAAACTGCGACATTTTTCTTTTTTTTCATATCAATCAGGATGTTTAAAATTCATTTTCCTCACTTCATGCGCCTTAGCCCATCTATAAGCGAAATAGAATAGTAGGAGGAAGCAAATGCTTCCGACCTCTCCGCCGGATCCCCCAGCTATATACCTAATCTATTCTAGTTGCCGACAGGCGACAAACCAGCGTTACAGCAACTGCTGCTTTTTCGTTCAAATGTGGTTTTCTAAAAAAAGGTCTACGCCCCGGTCTTTAATAACTCGCTGAAAAAATGTCTTCGCTCATGTCTGTGTACTATCACTTCACTTCACTTTATTACCTTAAAGACCCCGGTTAGGGGGTATTACATAAGGGGTGGGTTTACAAATAAAGGTTACAGAGAGTGTTCCTCATGACAAACAATATGCAGTGAAGTTGTCCGCAAAGGGGCGATTATGCGGACAAAAACCTGCATGATCAGGATGAATAGGTTAGCGGTCTGTGTAGTGGCACAGCCGCGAAGCCCACACTGGACATTTACGCTTCAGTCTCTGTTACCCTGTCTGTTCGAGTGCTATTGTGCGACACGTGAGCATGCCAGTTAGGCGCACCTTCACCTGCTTGCGTGTTATTTTGGCTCTCGTCCGCATGCAGCTGAGATGTGACCGGAACCCTTTCCAGTGTCTCATTATTACTCATTATTAACGTGAATGGTATATGTCGGTTTCACGTGCGACAACGTGTCATGTAAGATTATCGCGCGTATCAGTGTGCAATCTGTTGCAAGCAGTCGTGTTGTTTATTACTGTGGCTCGTTTATCGTATCGTTTATCGCCGGCGCCACACACATGTGCAACATATGCTCTTTATTATTGAGTTGGTTGAATTTAGTAGAACAAGTGAGTGGGCACGGCTGTGAGAAATTGCTGAGTGATATCCCGTCCTCTACGTGATTTCACGCAGTTCCTTCGTTCGTTACTGCGAAAGCGTGGACGTGCAAGGAGCTCCTAGGGATGGTGTTCATATGGTACCACGCGGATGGCGAGAAGCCTTCATGGGAGATACCAGCGGATGTATTGGGAGAGAATGTTGAGTCTGAGGCCTCGGGGCAATTCGAGCACCGGGTCCACACCCACATCCAGGACATAGCCGAAAACGGCGCTGACATGGGACACTTCACCCAGCTACACGTTGCAAGCGCCCTCGTCGATGGCGTCCACTTCAAGAAGACCATGGGCGAGACTTGGAAAGGCCGCATACTTCAGCACCAGTGGGCAACCAATTGGAGCCCTTTCAAGCACGAGGCAACGGTGGCCATTGATTCCTACGTCACTTTCCTTGGCTGGAAGTCCAAGTACCTGTGCTATAATATTGAAGCCCGCCAGGTTCGTGAACATAGCTGTCGTAATCAAATAACAGCTGGAGCTGATTCTAAACTTAATAAAAAATCCTATATTTAACTGGTGGCCTTAAGTTTGGCCGGAATACTCTATTTTCGAGCATTCACAAGCAGTCGCCATCAGATAAAACACGCAGCTGTTCTCCTGAGGCATAAGAAGTTTAGGACGTGTCTACAGTATGTGTAAAGAGCAAACTAGTACATAACAAAATACCTGTAATAAATTAGATTTTTGGTAGTTTCGTGATTGATCAATTACTTTTTTACTCGGCAACGCTCACTGAAATTCAATTACTTTTTCAGTAACCAATTACATGCAACCAGTAAATTTAATGGCGATAGAATCTGTAACAGGCGACACAGCTTTGTGCAACTACAGTAGAACGCCCGCGGTCCTGCCACGTAGCAGCCTCGCGGATGGGCATGTTAGGAGAGGCAAACTCGGGCGGGCAATATTTTTTTCCTTATCTTTATGTTCCACCATATGTTAGCCAAAGATTTGAACTGGCACTGCTATATGGCTCGGTAGCGATGGCCATTTTTGCGGTTTATGAAAGAACCTATAGCTATAGACGATTATTTTTTTTCCAGCTTTTCATTGGCTCTGCCGGGAGCGCACCTTCTTCAATCCCCAGCAATAATGAAGTGTTGCACTTAATAGAGCACCAAGACGCGAGCATAGAGGCATACAGTAACCACATTCTTATGCGCAAAGTATTCAGACGTTACAATACCACTCTTCTCACCAGCGCAATCATCGAGCGAAATTTCAGAGTCGCCGCTAATGCCTTCACAAGAAAATACAGCAGATGACTTATAAAAACGGAAATACTAAATTATAGCAGAAACATTATAAAAGCAATTATTATGATATAAACAACATGTCATGGTTTGCAGAGGACGCACCAAAAGAGCCAGGTTAGCGCATCCTACTAACTGTATATGGGCAATGTTATTAAAAGTTGGGAAGAAAGTAACGTAACTAATTTTTAGTGGTTGCTCAATTACTTTTAGGGGGCCAATGAATGGTCACTGCCATCACGTACATTTTCAGTGAAGTAATTGTAATTTGTTACTTTTTTCTGTAACAGATAGAAGTCTGATAAAGAGACATCTGTGTGAATAATGGTTGTGACAAACCACAGTATGTTTTCATATCCATTGCACATAGCTTTGATGTTGACACGTGCGCTCTATGTGCGCGTTTCGATCGGTGAGCACTGAAATGCCAAAAAAGTGTAGCCGCCAGGACATTTGGGCGGAGCTCTGAAGCAGTGTGCGGCAGCGGTCATTTGCGCCGTCTAGTTGAGGCCGCTGAGCTCTGTGCAGCTAAGACAGCTGCTGTAATGAGCGATAGGCCGCGTGAGCGATAAGACACGTTATAGAAAAATTAATTCTGGTGTTGTTACATGCCAAAACCACAATATGATTACGAGGGGCACTGCAGTGGAGGACTTTTGATTAACTTTGACCACCTATGGTTGTTTAACGTGCACCTAAATCTTAGTACATGAGCGTTCTTGCATTTCGCCCCTATCTAAATGTGGCCGCTGCGGCCGGAAATCGAACCCGCATCCTCGTTTTTAGCAATGCAACGGCATAGCCGCGACGCCACCGTGGCTATGCGACGCCACCGCGACGCCACCGTGGCGGTTAAGGCACGCCACCGCTTTGCATCTTCGCGACTACTGAAGCTACGTGGCGTGAGGTGGTATCGTTGTTAGAAGAGATCAGGGAAAGGCAATTTTATAGCGAGTCGCCTGAGTAGTGTAGACCAACACCGATGAAGCAAGTTGTCTCGATCCAGCTACGTGCGGTAGACGGCGCAATCGCACTTCTGGGACAACCTCTCCCGCGCTCTTGTGTGTGCCTTAACTGTAGCACAGGGCTCTGTCTTTCGCGGGTACGTGATGCTATCCCTGTAAACGCATCGCTGTGTACTATACTTTCCGCATAATCTAAAACGCGTACGCGAGGACAGGTTGAAATGAAATAGAACGGTTTTTCACACTGCCTGTATGCGGAAGAGTGTATGTACGACATTCGTGTTAACCAAGCAGCCAGGGCACGCATATTTTTGTGGCTAAAACAGGCTCAGCTCCAAGGTTATGCAGTTATACTTGATGGCTCTCTCAATTATTCGCGGGTAACAAGCATGGTCATTTGTTTCTGCTTTTTCTGTTGCTTGTTTTCTTTATGTTGGTAGTAAAATTTATTGTGTATCAAGAAACATAAGAGCTTTCATTGGCAGGATACACGACACAAACTACCGGCCTCTTGCTCGCGAGGTGGCTGGCCTACCCGTTTTTATCCTTTGCAAGCTCGCCTAAAGAATCTGGTGGCCGAATAATTAAGCAGGGCTGCACGAGCGGAGACATAAACAAATTTTCTGCTCAGCGCCACGAAAATTGTGTCTCTCACTGCACCTATAAAGTGTTCTATGTCCTACAACAGGTCATATCGATCAATCGCGATGCATATAGCGCTTCTTTGTAGGTGTGTTTTGAAGGCAACATTATGTCGGTACCTGGTGCAGGTTGGTCCAGCCCTGGTCATCATCCGAGTTCACGGCTATCGCACAAACGTCACGCTCATCCAGTCACTGATTCCCGAAGGGCCATTCAACATTAGGATGCTGCACAAGTTGCACTTTGAGCCACGAATGAGCTGGCTGGTACGATGGATCTGGATTATTATGCTGCGAAACATGGTACGTGAAATAGGGGAAGAGTACTACTGAAGGCAGTAAACGCTGCAAAGACTTCATAAACTGCAATTTCTTATCTTTGGAGGATGCTTGGCACTGTTAAAAATACATCGGTCAACTGAAGACTAATGTTGTCTTCTAGGTTCAAAGCTATCGTTATCAGCACCACGATATTACTGGTGACCTAAAGAAGCCTGTGAACGAGAAGGGGAACCGAGGGACCCCGTTTTTGTTGGTCACAATCATATGAATCCAATACACAATGAAAATTATGGGAAAGCCTAGTGTAAATTACTTGTATTTCATTGAAATATAGTAATGATAAAGGGAAATGAAAGTGGACGAAAAAACAACTTGCCGTAGGTAGGATCTGAAACCACATCTTCGCATTACGCGTGCGATGCTCTTGCCAATTGAGCTGCCACGGCGCGGTTTTCTTGCCCACTTTCTTGGGTATTTGTGTGTACTACATCTAACTCTGATAGGTGTCACCCAGCGCCACTCCTCATGGTCATGGCTGTAAATGTCGAACTTCCTTGCCCCCTAGGGCGTCACGTTGTACGTGAACTTGGGGACAGGCAACTGGTCAATAAACCCTCGTATGCTACCTGAAGGCATCAAAACTTCCAGGGTCGAGAGCCACGCTATGTGGATTAAGATCACACCTGCGGCAAGTTGATTTTTTTTCGTACGCTTTTATTTCCCTTTATTTATCGCTTTAATATTTCAATTAAAGACAACAAGTAATTTGCCCTATACCTTCCTTGGTTTTTATTGTCTGTTGGATTCATATGAATGTCTTACATCATCTTATAACAGAATGTAGCAATATGATTGCGAATAAAAGAGATCAGGCCCCTCGGTTACCCTTCTTCACGTTTATTACACAGCGCTCAGCATTACTGTACGCATAAAAGAGGCGTGCATGACAATGGTGATGGTCAGCCTCAAACGTGGCCTCAAAATAGAGGATGCTCCCAGAATCAAGGGGTTGGTGGAAAACAATAAAGAAAACATCAATGACGTCAATGCCAAGAGCTATGGCGCAACGATGACACCGCAGTTTTAATGCGATTAAGCATTATTTTGGGAACTTGAACTATTAGGGGGCTATTCGTATATCTGCCGGGCTGGGTATCTCATCGTTTTCGGCCAGCTTGGGTCACTGCGTAGTCCAGGGTCTATTGGGTAGTACATTGGGCTGCTGAGCTGAGGGAACTTGGTCGGAAACCAAGCATCGGACCAACTTCAGTCACAGGGTGCGCACGCTGGGTATGTGCATCTCTTCAACGAACCTCTTTGACACCAAATTGAGCCTCCGGTGCTGGCCGTAATTAAACTCGCATTATATATATATATATATATATATATATATATATATATATATAATGCTAGTTTAATTACGGCCAGCACCGGAGGCTCAAGTTCACTCACGTGTCCAGAGGGACGCGTGAGTGAAGAGCCTAGCAGCATACATGCCTCATACACGACGCGCGTCTTTCATACGGTGTGCTGCTACATTGATTGCTTGATAATGTTTACTGAATTAAAGTCGACATTCATCGTGTGCTGGGTGTTGCCACAATTTATTTTACATATAGCCCAGGGTTCGACGAAACATCTTCTGGTGAGGGGCATACATTTTCTTGAAGGTAAACAAACACTCGCCACCGAGACCACCACCAACAAAAATATCAGGCAAAATTCATGTACGTTGACTATCTAACTATGCCAATAGCCTAGATGCATCATATATGGGATTTGTACTGCAGCCGGATTCCTGTCTTGCGCTTGCCTCTGGACACGCTGCGCCTTCTGGCGGCGGCGCCACGCATACCCAGGGGCAAACAGGCAGTGACCCAAGTTGGCGTCAAAGATGCTCGTTGAAGAGCGGCACATGCTATAAGGGCCTTGAAAGACATGACCAGGGGAAAAGCTGCTGGAGCAGATGGAATAACAGTAGATTTAATCACAGATGCAGGAGATATCGTGCTTGAAAAGCTTGCGGCCCTTTATACGCAATGCCTCACAACTTCAAGTGTACCAGAGAGCTGGAAGAACGCCAACATTATACTAATCCATAAGAAGGGAGACGTTAAAGAACTGGAGAATTACATACCCATTAGCTTGCTTTCAGTATTGTATAAAATATTCACCACGGTAATTTCCAATAGAATCAGGGCAACACTTGACTTCAGCCAACCAACTGGCTTCAGAAAGGGATATTCTACGATGGATCATATCCATGTCATCAATCAGGTAATCGAGAAATCTGCGGAGTACAATCAACCTCTCTATATGGATTTCATAGATTATCAAAAGGCATTTGATTCAGTAGAGATACCAGTAGTCATAAAGGCATTGCGTAATCAAGGAGTACAAGAGGCATACGTTAATGTCTTTGCAAATATCTACAAGGATTCCACAGCTACCTTCGTTCTCCACAAGAAAAGTAGAAAGTTACCTATCAAGAAAGGGGTCAGGCAAGGAGACACAATCTCTCCAATGCTATTCACTGCATGCTTAGAAGAAGTATTCAAGCTCTTAGACTGGGAAGGCTTAGGAGTGAGGATCAACGGCGAAAATCTCAGCAACCTTCGGTTTGCAGATGACTATGTCCTATTCAGCAACAATGGAGACGAATTACAGTAAATGATTGAGGACCTTAGTCGAGAAAGTGTCAGAATTGGGTTGAAGATGAATATGCAGAAGACAAAGATAATGTTTAATTGCCTGCATGGCAAGGAAACAAGAATTCAGGATCGCCAGTTAACCTCTAGAGTGTGTAAAGGAGTACGTTTATCTAGGTCAATTACTCACAGGGGACCCTGATCACGACAAAGAAATTCACAGAAGAATAAAATTGGGTTGGAACTTGGAGTGCATACGGCCGGCATTGCCAAATCCTGACTGGGAGCTTACCACTGTCGTTGAAAAGAAAAGTGTACAATGATTGCATTCTACCGGTGCTAACATATGGGGCAGAAACTTGGAGGTTAATAAAGAATCTCGAGAACAAGTTAAGGACCGCACAAAGAGCAATTGAACGAAAAATCTTAGGACTAACGTTAAGAGACAGGAAGAGAGCGGTGTGGATCAGACAGCAAACGGCGATAGCCGATATTCTAGTGGACATTAAGCGGAAGAAGTGGAGCTGGGCAGGCCATGTAATGCGTAGAATGAATAACCGGTGCACCATTAGGGTTACAGAATGGATACCAAGAGAAGGGAAGCGCAATCGAGGTCGGCAGAAAACCAGATGGGGTGATGAAGTTAGGAAATTTCGCAGGCGCAAGTTGGAATACGCTAGCGCAAGACAGGGCTAATTGGAGATCGCAGGGGAGAGGCCTTCGTCCTGCAGTGGACATAAAATATAAGCTGATGATGATGATGATGATGATGATGATGATGATGATGATGATGACATACTAAATGGCATTGAACCACGGGAACGACCCACATTTTAAAGAGCGTTACCTTTGGGATCGGCCCACATTTTTAGACTGCACTTTCTCAGGGATCGGCCTACGTTCTTGTATAGCTAAGTAGATAGCTAGATAGTCGAAAAGAAAACTGGTCTGACAAGGCTAAGAATCCTATTCGCATTAAAAAAAAATAACACTTTTTATGACCGTTTAGAGATCCGTATGGGTTGCTTATTCACAAAAGCTAAAGAAGTTGGGTCGTGTCTTTTATATGTAATAGCTGCCGCAATGATCTAGTGTATACGCAGGTAAGTTTCCACGTGTCTGAATAAACGTATGGGGTACGAGTTGAATTAATAAAGACTCCAAAAAAAGGCGGAATCACTGCGATTTTTTCGTGGCGATGACAGCCGCAGAATACCAATCAGTATTGTAGACTGTGTTAAGGTGATGTTCAGCTAGAACTAGCACATTCTAGGCCACGCGTCCCATGGCTACATTATTTTGGTGCTGCACGTTACGGTGATTGAATTTTCTTGATTTCCCACAATAGAGACGCATCGCAGTCTTGGCACGCTGTCTTATATACCACTCCGAGGGAACGCTGACGCACTGAGGGGTCTTTCACGCGAACCAGTTGGATTCTTAATTTGCACGTGGGCACGTGTGCGATCTGAACATTATAATCCTTGAACACACTTGCTAATGTTTCTGTTACGTACGCCTGGAGGATACGGGATTGGTGCTATTTTCATATAGTGCGTAGCACTGTTGCAACAACCATGTGACCGCTGGCTCCTTGCCCATTCGCCCGTGGGGCGCGAGCGCAATCATTGGAGGGCAAAGCCGGCAAGCAGAAATAGATAGCGGTGGGAAATTGCTTCAAAGCATAATACGCAAGGTAAATATACCTGGTAGCTAAGCTTCCATAGAAGCCCATACGTTCTAAACATGGCGGTTCATCTGCGGTTCATGGGGCTTAGCGCCATCTGTGTGAGGCGGGAACACTTCCGGCGGAAGAAAAAATAATTTGACATCATATCCGCTAAAAACAGAAGTCATGTCATTTTCCTCTGAAAGGCGCGAAATTTGTTTTCGAAGGCATGCCATTAGAGCTGTATATCGTATTCAAATGCCCCGCCATTCGACTTGGTGTGGGTTTCGAGCTTTCAGCGCGGAAAGCGATACAGGACAAAGTTCAGCCATACGGGTGTCGAAATCGCATCGCTGCACGGAACATACTTTGTTTGAAGGCCGACGAACGCTTTGGGCGTAGAGTGCTCGTCCTTTCGTCGGACGCCAAGCCCGTCGGCCAGCGCTGTCCCACGAAAACAACTAAAGTAAACAACTATCTGGCGGTCGCAACTCACTACTTTTGACTGAACAGGTTAAAAAACAATGAAACTACCCGTGTCACCAAATTCAGGCAAACGTGGACAAGCAAAGCAACACAACATGTGAGAGGGGCGGGAACTTTACGCGCGCGCCTTTCTGTCCACTTCAATTGCATTGCAAGTGATAGCGGCATCAACGCCCGCCGCTATCGGTGGCCGCTCTTACGTTGGGCACTGAAAAAAGGTATTAATTGATAATGATCAAGTAAAATAGAGTTGTTCTTTTTTCGCCATGCGTATATAAAGTTGATTATCAATTTTATTTTCGTTGAATAAATCAAAGTGTGCCTCGCTTTAATTAAAAAACGCTTTTTTCTTTCCCAATGTTTGTTCCCTCCAAACATAGTCGCGCTATAATCGCTGCTCCCATAACCACCCTTGCTGATGTCGGTGACCGAAGCTTCGCGACCGTTTGGATCGACCTTGTAATACGCTTGAACAAAAATTTAGCGTTACTTTAGCACCTCTACCTCTTTAAGCGTGTGATAGAATACTTAGATTGTGATGATTGTAATGTCCTGACAACGCCTCGTGCGAGTGCGTCTTTCTAATTCTTTCATTTGTCAAAATGACGTTATTATATCTCGTAGCTCACACTGTGACGCGCTCGCGTGCGCTCAAAACACCTCGCGTTTTTTCAGTTAGATACCTGAAAGTGGGCGAAGTTCGCCTATAATGTCTGAAAGATATGCATACCCGATAGCCTCTGTCTTCCAGCACAGCAGCACAGCGCTCTAACCACTTTACAGGGCATGATCGCACTCATGCTTCCCTTGTGCCAAAGTTGCTCTTTGAAACCTCTGGCGCGTGTGTCATGTGCCGCTATCCAGAATTCTTCCCTCGTGACAGCTAGCGCTTTCAGACACTGCGTTAGACTGTGCGTGCCTTACGGCTACTGCATGGCCTTCGGTATAGGTACATATTTTCTGTTAGATACTTCTAAAGTTATTGACCCATGCGGGCCTGTCCACCCACACCTCCCCAACCTCAACGAGGTCACCCACTCCATCGTGCGAGGCCTAGTCAACCGCGCCGGAGTCACTGGAGACGAGTTGGACACCAGGGACAATCTGAGACCTTATAACGATCTCGTTAAGGCCTTTTACCTCAGTCGCCGAACCATCCCCTCCACCTCACTCCAAGTTCAGCCGGGCGCAGGCTACCACCCTGCGTCTGCTACAAACAAACACGTACTCTTCACCCGCCCGTCTCCACCTTATATATATTCCAAGACGTTTACAGTACCTCAACTGCCGGTGCTGTGGCACTCACCCGGCTACGCTTCCGCATATGCTGTGGGAGTGCCCAGAAAGTACACACACATTAACACCACGGCCCTTTCATCGAGGTTGCGTAAGGCTCTGCGGAGCTCCGCCCTCGACGACCAAACCTGGGCGACCGAGCACGCCCGTAAGGCGGCGGCGAGGCAAGCCCTCGACATCCCCTCATGGGAGGGTTAGGCCCGGCCATCATAAAGTGCTGGTTCTCTAATACAGGTTTATTTCTCCTCCTCCTCTTTTGTTTTATCTATTCTTCCCCTTTCCCCGCCCCAAGTTTAGGATAGCCAACTGGGCACGTTCTTCGTTAACCTCCCTGCGTTTCCCTCTTCGTTTCGCTCTCTCTCCCACATCGATTGCCAGATGTCTATTTCCCTAAAGCTTGTCGAGCTTTACCGCAAGAAACGCCGCGCTAGACTCAAAGAAGCCCACGAATCCCGCATGCTCCTTACGACTCCCTCATACATTTTTCCAAGCGTATATGCGTGCTCATCCGACAATGTCAGACCCTCACTCTTCCTAATGACGCAATCATTCATCACATTCAGCGTAGACCAGGCCACCCCATCTGTTTCTGCGGGCAGCATCCAAACGTGGTGCACACGTATTGGGAATGTCGTCGCGCCCTCTCCTCACCCCATATTATCAGGTGCGCCAACATCACCCATCCACCCCTCACAACTGGGTGAGCTGCGCCAGAGTCTGTGGCTGCTCCTGGTGCGCCACGTCCGCCACATCCAGGGGACGTTAGCATCCGTCGCCAATTCACCACTGTTGAGCGCCACCTCCACACGAGGAAACGAATCCGACTATATTCCGATACAAGTCAAGATAATGTGGCTTTTCCTCGTCAAAGGACCCCCTTCCAACCAATGGTGTCGCTGCGTCAACGTGACGTCGCGGTCGACCGCCTTACACCTACTAGTAGCGCCGTTGGAACCCGGTGAGTGCATCCGCACGCACAAGTAGTTCCGAAGGGCGCCTTTATTGTGAGCGAAAATAAAATCTTAGCTCAAATTCTTTATCTGCCCGTTACAATACAAGAGGTCAAAGGGCTTATTTCTCAAATGGAGTAGTCAGTTGAATTCCAGTAAACTGCAGCGGCGGCTGTTTCGCGACAGCACCGAGCGCCGACGCAGTAGACGAAACGCCAGAGAGATCGCCGTTACCGAGCGTGTTAAAAACACTGCACGCAACACACAAACAGGGGTTTTCACGGAATTCACCTTGGGATATAACTGAACGGTAAGTCAGCTTGAGAGAGCACGGTCTCACTGACCACACCGACGCCGGTGGGTAGACGCGAACAGTGGAGGAGGCCATTTTGATAAAAGTCCGCAAGCGCGGAGAAACACGCTCTTTTTTTCTTTTCGCGACCGCGGCGCTATAGAAACATGACGTCGGCCGCGACGTCACGTTGACACAGCGACACCATTGGCTGAAGGGGGGTCCTTTGACCGGGAAAAGCCACATTTCTCTTGACTTGTATCGGACTATAGATTCGTCATATAATAAAGTTTTCTTCTTCTTTCGTGAAATGATCTGCTTGGTCAGCAGCATCAGCTTTGTCGTTAACGAGTGAGGATTCGATGGTGGAGAAGTCGTTTAAATAAAAGTATTCACCACGTTTAAACCAAAACGGAAGGAAAGCAAAGCGAGGCTGCCTTTGCGTCCTCCTTCTGCCTCGGGGATGGTACGCACGGGCAGCTATCTTTAGTGATGGATGAAACTTATCGGGATGCACAAGAGAAATGTGAGAACTTGTACATCTATATAATAATAATAATAATAATAATAATAATAATAATAATAATAATAATAATAATAATAATAATAATAATAATAATAATAATATATATATATATATTATTATTATTATTATTATTATTATTATTATTATTATTATTATTATTATTATCCGAGGACACATGAAGTACTTCTTATGACTTGTGAATCCGAAAGCATTAATGTCCAATTGAACTCCGCTGTGCGGTCCTTCGAGTTATGAACGCCTTGTGGGCAAGCGAGCGCGTTGAGCCGTTTGGCGTGTTTTGATTTTGCCTTACGCACTTAAAACCCAGGTGAGAGCTTGCGCGGACAAAAACGCGAGGATACCACAGGCTTCCGAGAGCGAGAGGAAGGATGACGGGCCCACGGTGATGCCCCCTCCCCCTATGCAACACCTGGCGCGCTACTGAGGCAGCAGGTGTTTCCTGTCGCCCGCTCTGCTCCATCGAGGCGCGCTCGTGCCATGGCGTCGCAGCCAATGGGAATTTAGGTGCCGTTTCGCTGCTTCAGACGCCGGCTTTTTCGCTCAATGAGCCATTTGAAGCTTTCACATCATAATAAGCACCTATGCCATTTATTTAAGATAAGCGCTTTTCATAGACACAACACACCTAAGTGGCCTTTCTAACCTTGCAGGTAGATCGAGACGGGATCGTGTGGAACTCCAAAGCGTTTTTGAAGAAGCCCATGCTTGTCAAGGAGGAACAGTCCGTCGCCAGTTTTCGCAAGTGGTACTCTCAATTCTACAGCGCCAGCAGTCCCACATGGCAAGAAATACGCGACCTGACCCTGGAATGGTGACCGCGGACGTGGCTTGAACACCGTTGAGAAGCACTTGGCATTGCGGCGTTCATCAGCGGCGTTGAATTTAGTTCACAGTTTAACCCAGTTGTGCATGCGTGAGCTACTGTCGCCTTCTTGTGTCGCGGCCACTTCGAGTGCGGCATGGTGTCGCTGATGCATGTTTATGAACTATAGCATCTACAAGCACTTCTTTTTAAAACTGCGACAGGAGCTAACCTGAACGGCACCGTATACTCTAGAAAAGGCGTTTTATTAGGCACATATGAGTGGATTGCCCTAAATTACGAAAAAACAAATCAAACATGCAATAAATTGTGAAAAGAAACTATATGCGAAGAAAGCAATTCTGATAGGCTAGATCATGATACAACGCAACCTTAAAAGTACCATGCAGTCTCTAGAAGGTGTTTTTAACTGTGTAAGTGTTGATTTGGATAAATGCAAGAGAAATAAAAGAAACACAGTTACAAAGCAAGAAAGTTAAAGGACCACTAACACCAAATTTCAAACTCAAGATGTTTGTGTTGTTCGATTCTCCTGCATATAGGTACCTCTCACTGAGTATAATGGCGAACATTAGCTTGAAAATATCTTATACCATGATTTTCAACTCAGCGTGAGCGGCTGATCTCAAACTGCAGCACCTCGCGACACCGTCATCAAAATGATGCCTTTGGTGGCCCCTCAGGCTCTCTGTGACGTTTTGCCAGATCCGCGAGTATTAGCCCCGAGAACGACCTACAGGGGCGCTGCGAGCGCCGCTCGAGTGACGTCAGGGCACGGACTGGCGCCTGTCGTCTGCTGCCGTTCGGGCGCTTTCTGCAGTGTTTCCGTTTGTTCGATGTCGTTTCCTGTGCTTGTATACTTATGACGGTCATCTTATATACATTTTTATGACGTCTTCATTCGCACAAACTCATTCAAAGAGCTTATTTCCTAGACGACAATGTATTTCTCAAGGGCAACGCTGCAGTGCCAGAGGAAGGAGCTCAGCCCAGCCCATTGCGTGTTTTTCATGCACGGATATGGATTTGCGAGACTAATTAAAGAAGCAAAAATAGCACGTGATTAATAAAAGCATAGACGCATAAACATAAGAATCCAGTTAGGGTACCATATCTGCAGTGGTGCAACGAGCAATTAACCATGTGTGCTACACATGACTGCTACATTTACCTTGATGTTAACCCAAACGTGTTTGCTTATGACGAGTAGCTCATGGTATAATATCTAATTTTTCATTTCTTCACAGAAACGCTCGGCAGTAACACGAGGACCTGATAATGCAGTTTAGATTCAACCAGCACGATTTATTCCTTTAACTGCTTCTCAAAATTAGACCGTTCTTCACCGGTTAATTTCGAGTGGCGGTAATTTGAAGTAAAACTAATTGATGCTTACAGCCATTTGCAGAATACGCAAAAGAATGTACCAATATTTATTCACTGTTCCGTGCTCACTTGTGCAATTTACTGCTGCTTGTTTCTTGGGGAACAGACATCACGAATCTGTTTGGCGAACTGACACAGGCTGCTCGGCCCAAATTTGGACCGTATGGACCATATGGTCAGCTAGAAAGAAGCCGAAGCCTTATTCATTAGCAGTATGATGCTTATTGAAGCTATCATTATTCCCCTGTGGAGGTCAAAAAGGAAGTGAATTCATTTGAGGCTTGTTGTGTCTTCTCTATGAGGAGGGTATGTGATGTTGTCTTCTATGTACTCACAAAGCGAATAGTTCTCAATTTGGTGTAGTTAAACAACGCAGGATCGAGACTTGGTGAGGCAGAAGGCGTTTGAATTTTGCTCTTCAGAGCAGCCTAAGCTGCTCTGTATAGCCTCGAGTATACCTTAGGCATTGCAATTGGCGCTTAAAGAACTGGGGTGCTATGCAGGATGCGCCGAGTTTCTCGTTCGCACGAGTTTCACCCGAGTTTGCTCGATGGCAGTCTGTGAACGGAGATAGCAAGGAACGTGCAAGAACAGCAGGCCAAAAGAAATGTCGAGATAAAGCCGCGTATGACAACATGAGCGCACCCTGCGCGGCACAGTACTTTCGCGCTTCAAGCACAGAAGACTGCGCAGCAAAACGCGCCAGGCTCCAGCACCGCGTATTGTTATCAACGTATTATCACCATTTAGCAATACCGTGACTGTACCGCTGTCTATCTGCACACTTCCGTGAGCCACTTGTCACGTCTTTCTCGGGCGCGTCAAGGGCGTGCCTCCTCTTTCGACCATTATCTTTCTATCCTCCGTCGGATGCGAACAGGGCACATGCGGTGCATTGTTGCGCCTACACTTTCCCTCAATAGATTACGTTCAAATACAACAAATAAAATAAGAAACACTTTATTTCTTGAAGTATCTGTTTTTCGTTTGGAATGCCATAAATGTTTGATGACAAACAGAGATCGAGCGAATTATTAAATTCTGCACTTTTTTTCCGCGAGTGGCGACAGTGAGGCGAAAGCTTACAAGCGGATACATTGTAGAGCGTCGCACGCACGAGGGAGTTCATACGGTGAGCCGTCGCCAGGGGCACTGCAGTGCATCCTTGATAGGGTGCCTTGATGCCCGCGCGCATCGAGGCACTCTAATCCTTGATAAAGTCAGTCATGACAATGGTCTTTCCATTCCCTGACCATTAGGGGAATGGCAACGCAGTGCTACGGCATGGTTGTTCACCGCAGGTGCTTCACTTAGGCGGCTATTAAGGCCGCCGCTTTACCAACTGAAACGACGGGAGCAACGGTTGTCACTGCAAAATGGCTGTGCGGTATTCTAGGGTCCGTAGTGACGCAGCACAGTGAAAACGCGCCCGTTTATCTGCGAGCGGGAAGCCTCCGCGATGCATTGCAAAGAAGAGCGCGCTGTCCAGTGACACAATTCATCGCTTGTCACCGCTTGCCCAGTGAAGGTGCCTCCGTTCGCATGTATACGTAGAGTTTGAGTGTGTTGTTCTCACCAATGTGCTTGCCGATTGCCTTTGCTGCTGAGCTAACAGCGATCGCAGATAGATATAGTAACGACAGCGCAGCAATCGCATTTTGGCGGGTGATGGCTCCTGTGTGCAGTTAGGAAATTAAACTTCGAAAGCAGGAAGGGGTTGCAACTGTTTAGTGTGCCGTGCTTGTGATGAAGAAATGCCATCGCACTGGGTTTAAGAAAGCGAGCGTTTCTCGGCGCTGACCGTGTTTGCGACACTGCAGATCTGATACATCACCGATGACACAGCAGCTATCTCAAACAACAGCTGCGATACCTTTACGTTGGAAAACATTACGCACTGCTCAGCACCGTCATCCACCACGGCGCATCGACGCCTTGCAAGCAGCTACAGTGTCGTTCCGATAAATATTTGCTTTGCGCTACGTCGCTACAATGCAGACAATGAACCATGTTGTGGGGCCATCACAGCATAAGAAGATAGATGCATGAGCTAGCGAAAGTCACCGCCTTGTTTTTGATAGTGGTTCTCAGTTACAGTACATCGCCGATGACAGTGTGCTGCGCGTATTTTCTGTCGGCGGTCAAGATTGTTGATGCCTCTCAGTTCCGCACCACGTCGCTGTTGCCGGAAAAATAAGTTGGGCGTGGCCCAACCGCGGCGGGCGCGCGCACAAGAGTTACATGCCTCGCGCGGGGCGTGACGTATGGTTTTGATTGACACGAACTCGGACCAAACTCATACATCGCGAAACCCCCTTCGAGTTGAACTCGGGAACATGGTGGCGGCAGCAGCAGCCTGTGTAATCGCATCCAGCGGCAGCAAGCATCAATATGACCATCTGGACCCGTTCACCTACATGTCCGACGTATAGTTTCAGCGTCATTTTTGCCTTTCCAAAACGTCCAAAACGATCATCATTTTTGCCTTTCCAAAACGATCATTGATCGGATGCGTGAGCATGCGAATCTGATACCTACAGGCACAGGAGGTAATCTTCCACTACATTGTAAGGAGTGCGGTTGTAATCCCATCTTCAGTGAAGTATCAATCTTGGGGAAGGCTAAGAATCAGCAGGAAAGAGAGCTGATTGAAGCCTATCAAATCTATAAACTAGGGCCCGAGAAGTGTGTAAGCGCGTCATCTGTGTTCCTTACCAAGAAAGAGTTTTTATTTCTTGGTCAGTGTAGACGTGTATAGATAAGATGATGACCGTATTTATGTTATATTGTGCCTTGCGCATGTTCAGTGCGGACTTGGGGGACGTCGTTTTCATGTATGAAGTTCAGTTGTTAGTCCAGCCACCTTCCTGTCACTTTGTCTATGTCTTCTTCTCGATTTTTTCTACTTCCAAGTTTGCTGGCATTCCAAGTATAATGCACGAAGGGGACGAGCGCGCGCAGCAGCCGAGCGAGCGCCGTCCTGGCCGTGACGTCACTCGTAGACGGCGCCACTCCAACTTCTTGCCGCTAATTGTCGACCTCTTAGGTAAGAATACTTGCGCGGAGCACGACGGGATAGACGCTGCTTCCATGCTTCCTAGTCTAACTGGTTGTGTGCTTGCGTCTTAAGACATGGTGTGATCCGTCTTCCGATCTGGTGTCCGACTTGTCCCCACTACCACACTCATCCAATTTCCAGCAAGTTGTTCTTGCGATGACCTAGCTGTCAGCATATTTGGCAAGCAGCTACCGTTTCTTGTATAGGTAGCACGGGAATGATGGTTGCAGTACCTCACCCAGTATGATGCCCGTTAACCTTCGAAGGCGTTGACTACGGAATCTGTTGCCGAGCCTTCTGGCGTGTAGGACTCGCGGTTCATTGCGTTCTAGGATCTTAAGGATAATTTCGAGGTGTGTCGTAGTCGGGTACGTCGTGGATGATGCCTGTGCCGGTGCCATCTGCAATGAAGGTTTGGTCTTTTATATTAAGTTCTTGCAGTACGCTGTTCAACATTTGCGTTTTCTTTGAGCGGAGTGCTTACGACGATCAGGTTCTGTGAGGTGTTCACGCGGACCTTGTCTTGGCTTGTATCCGTTATAGTGGCATTAAGCGCTCCGAGTACGGCGTCGGAAAGAGCTGCGGTGTCCCACGTAGCTTCGTTGCAGCCGCTGCGCAGGCGCAGCACGACCTTGATCTCTCCCGGCGGCAGCAGTTGCTGACGCGGCGGCTGCTAACGTGGCTGTTGTTTACGATGGTATCCGGTGGCGATGGGCTTTGGGGTGTCCTGTGGCTGGAACGTCTTGTTCCGGGGTGTCTTCAGCTTCCGGTGGGCATCTATCCATCCCTGTCCTGTAATTTCTTCCGACGTTGCCTCCGTTCCTTCTACGGAGACCTCCATAGCCGGGCTGGGGGTCTTGACGCGGGCGGCGGTATAGCCGTTGCACGGCGGCCGTCTCGCCTGCGTTAATCGGGGCTGTTTTCAGGCCTTGGGCTACTGGTGGTGGCTGTGGGAGTCTCTACGGAGGTTCCTAGCAACTTCCGGCGGGCTCTCTGCAAGAGTTTTTGTGGGCTGGTCGGACTTGTGGACCTTTCTCGGCTACCACACTCGTCCAATTTCCAACAAGTTTCGACAGAATACGGCATTGGATTGGACGCTGGACAAACAACCAACTAGTGCATATTGCGAATGCCTGCAATAGATCCGGCGCCGGCGGCGCGATGGGTTCATGGCGGGTCCGATCACCACGGCCGAGGCGATCGCGTCTATCGCTATTAATGACGGCATGCAAATTGTTTATATTTAGTTTTTGACATAAAATAGTAACTAATAGATTAAATTTATGCTCAAAGTGCGCCTGTTCTGCCAAGCAGTTCCCAGTACTAAAACACTGGCGTAATTCTGAGTCGTGATGCGAGGGCATTTCGTCTCGCAGGACAGCACACACCGACTGTCTATGAGAGGCAGCTCACCTGGCTAACACGTTTTCTCTTCGCAGTCATGACATCAAGAAAACAAGTTAGATTTATTAAAGCACGACATATTTCTACCAATGTTATTTTTGTTGGCGAAAATAAGCGCTCTATAGACCTTTTCACAAACCGACGTTTGAGCAGCGCCATTGGCGGACACGGGCGACGTCTAGCGTCAGAACATGTTACGCCGCCATTTTGGACTGTGAGCCTAGCTTGCGAGAGCAGGCCGGCCTTACTTCGGTTGTGTGATTTTCGCCGCGCATTATTTCGATTATTTTCTTCCGCTTCGCTTGTCTTGTGCTGCTTGACTTGTTACATGTTTCACATGCTCGCGTTAGCGCTCAGTGTAGTGTGCCATGGCAACAGCAAGACCAGCCAGTGGATGTGGTGTTACGTCGTCGGTAGCGGCGGCAGCCGCGTCTGCTTCTTGAGACCTGGCGTGCTAATCAGCGGTATATTTCATTGTTATTGCTGGGCACACGTGACCCTATCGTCGATTGAATCTGATCACCATTACGTTTCGCGGTTGAGAGTTGCCTCATTTAGCGAAAGCAGGTGCGTACGTAGCTGCCGGGCAATGCTTAGAACCAGGCGCCGACGGCCCGACGACGCGTGTCAGTGGTTGGTAGATATGGGGTGGTTACTCTATACGTTTCCGACGCAACTGAACAGCTCAATCATGCAAAATTTATTGGATCTAATGCGGTGCAGGGCGCTTATAACCAAATGTCAAAGCAAGAGCGTGGCGATCGAGCAGCGTGGTACCTGCAGCGAACCGACGCGCCACAGTAATCACAGATGCCAGCGCAACTGATACAGCCCAGGTGCTACATTTTTATTTTTAGTATTTAGTATTTATTTATTTATACATACTGTGAATCCTAATAGGGTTTACAACAGGACTTGTTATAAAGATATATTTGTTTACCTATTTTTACGTTTGTATACCTGGAATGGCTTTTCTTTCGAATGTCTGAATTTGGAACAAGCTTCGCTCACGGTGAACCTTAACGTAGATCGTGCACGAAGTTTGTATTGAAGATATCGCGTACGGCAAGAATTGTTCGTGTGCGCTATCTCTGAAGCGAAATAAGCCAATAATATTCGAGCGTTAGGGCCATCTCTGCTCTTTCTCTTGTTTCCCTTACACCGTCTCACTGTGCTATGTTCATAATAAAGTAATGTCGAGTCTTAACAATTGTCGAATAAATACATATGCATATGACTGTAAACCACTACTGACCATGAGTGAAAAGCGCAAAGTGGTCAGCGAAGCGGTCACTGCACGCACGTAAGTATTTCACGTAATCGACTGTGCGAATTATTTATTTTTTTTCGTTACTGTTATTCTTGCAAGCATGATGCTATGACGCGGTATTAGCATGTCCGCGTACCCATGCTAATACCGTTTTTTTACGTTCTTACTTGCGCGGGCTCACTTAGTGCGTTTCTACGCCACGCACACTTAGCGTATTAAGGGTCCCGAACTCTAGCACTGGCGCTAGGCCGCGCTGATGAGGTTGACACGTTCGCTTTTGCATTCTCTTGCTGCCCAAGCACATAGACAACGCTCAAAGATGGGTGAGCTCGATGCAGCCCCACACTGTTGAAGTTAATTAATTTTATGGGCAGGGCCGCTCAGGGTGCGTGTGAACGCAGAGACAATGTTTTCGTGGACACAGGGTCTGCATAATCTTCCATAGGACACGATTTTTCCAGATCGTTGCGAAGCGTATTTACCGACTAGTTCTCTCGCAGAGGGCTCCAATTTATCGTATACCGGTTTCACACGGCCACTTTGATAGCGATCGAGGCCGATCTGGATCGGAATGTTCGACCGCGATTGGCTCCCTTCCGCGCATTGAGCAAAGATGCCAATTGCAACCAAGAAATTCGACCTATATCGTGCTCGATCACGATCAAAAGTGCACCGTGTGACCCCCGTATTAGGCACTGGAATGAAGTCGTGTTTGAAAGAATAACAAATGTAGCCTCTACCTCTACATACGAGAAAATATTGGATCGAAGAGCTGACAATTCTCGCAACCTATTGGGAAATGTGCCGAAAAGAGTTTACCAAAATGCGTTATTTTACCGTTGTGTGCATTGGTTCACATTAGACTGAAATGCCAAGTCCTCAGGTGATGCAGGAAACCGGCGAAGCGTGAACATACCCCATCGTGGCAGTGGTCTCGCGGATTGCTGTGTTGTGGACACACATAGTCCCAAAATTGTTATTTTCCGCTGGTTGTTTGGGCACCCATAAACTGCACAATGCTGGCCTGTAGCCTTTTGATGAGTATATATGCCATTATTTACGAGCGTAAGTCATTCGTGACAAAAATAAACGGAAACATCGAAGGAAAGCTACCACTCCACAATGCAAGCGCAAGGCAAGCTCACAGTCCAGACCGAACAGGCAACACTGACACATACTCTCCACGCCAGACCGTCGGAAGCGCTCTCGTGAACACGTCTATAAGACGAGCTGCGGCCGGATCGCAAGCGCCATCGGTTACGGCGGCCAGCGAGCCTATACTGGGTCGATTGGCGGCTGTCATTGGAGCCGTTGGTAGACGACACATGGTTGTGAAAACTTTGTTGTTTGCGGTCACGTGGTTTTATTGACAATGTTCATGT
>NC_051154.1:218869808-218889076 GCF_013339745.2 Dermacentor silvarum
ACCCACCCAACACCAAAATACGTGCTTGATCGGGGGGGGGCGGGGATTACGTTTTGCGTGCGGGGGGCTTTCGGAGGCGTGTATACGTAGTTCCGAAATCTCGCGGTCTTCCCCCCTTCCCAGTTTCGCGCCGCCCGCCACATGCGTCGCTGAGCGTCGCGCCACCGCGGCTGCGCAGCAGCGCCGCCTGTCGACTGTACGGAGCCTATACTCGTGATAGCCAGGCTTCCGTTGCGCGAGCACCGCACCAAGGCCCACGCCGCTTGCATCAGTGTGCACCTCCGTAGGTGCCCGGGGATCGTAGTGCCGGAGAATCGGAGGAGCTGTGAGCAGCTGGCGTAGCGTCTGGAATGCGTCATCACATTCACGAGACCAGTGAGACATGTCGGTGCCAACGGTGAGAAGTCGCGTCATAGGTGCGATAACGGTCGCGAAATTGCGCACAAAGCGACGAAAATAAGAACAAAGGCCGATGAAGCTCCGGAGGGTCTTCAGTGAGGTCGGCTTAGGGAAGTCGGCGACAGCTCGAAGTTTCGCAGGATCAGGGAGGACGCCGTCTTTGGACACAACGTGGCCCAAGATAGTCAAGGTGCGAGCTGCAAAGCGACACTTTTTGATATTCAGCTGAAGACCAGCGTTCTTAAGACATGTCAAAACTTGGTGGAGACGTGAGAGGTGCGTCGAGAAGTCTGAAGAAAACACGACGATGTCATCCAGGTAGCATAGGCAAATGTTCCATTTGAGACCGCGAAGTATGTTATCCATCATGCGCTCGAAAGTTGCGGGCGCATTACAGAGCCCGAATGGCATGACGGTAAATTCATATAGCCCATCAGGGGTGACAAACGCTGTCTTCGGTCGATCGCAGTCGGCCATGGGAACCTGCCAGTAGCCAGATCGTAGGTCCAATGACGAGAAGTACTCAGCGCCTTGTAAACAATCGAGTGCATCGTCAATGCGGGGTAAAGGGTAGACGTCCTTCCGTGTGACATTGTTTAGGCGACGGTAATCGACACAGAAATGAATAGAACCATCTTTTTTTCGCACTAGCACAACTGGAGAAGACCACGGACTCTGGGATGGTTGAACGACGCCACGCTCGAGCATGTCATTCACTTGGTCGTTGATTATACGACGCTCCGCCGCTGAAACGCGATAGGGGCGTTGTCTGAGGGGAGAGTGGGATCCGGTGTCGATGTGGTGGGAAACACTGTTCGTACGACCCAAGGCGTGTTCCATACAGTCGAACGAAGAACGGAAAGTATCTAGAAGAGACAGGAGTTGCTCGCGGTGCTCGAGGGAAAGGTTGGCGTCAACGCATGAATCAAAGACTTCGGTAGCCAATCGGTAGCTTCGGTAGCTTTTCGGAAATGGTGTCATGGCGTCGAGCGAAAGGCCAGAAGAGGAGCCAGGCACGTCCAAACACTCAGACATGTCAATAGGTTCGACACAGCCGAGGCACTCGTCGCGAAGCAGAGTCAGCGGGTATTGGAACGGGTTGTCCACTAGCATAATTGCTGTACCAGCGGCTACGTCAAGAACGGCGAATGGAAGTGGTAGAGATTTGCGGTGAAGAAAAACAGATGAAGGCGTGAACAGTACCGAGGCGTCGGGCGCCGATGGACACAACAAAGCGACTGGTGTTGAAGTGCTTGGTGGCAGATCAGTATCGGCGGCGACAATAATCTT
The DNA here is from genome assembly GCF_013339745.2 of Dermacentor silvarum. Classification (NCBI taxonomy): domain Eukaryota; kingdom Metazoa; phylum Arthropoda; class Arachnida; order Ixodida; family Ixodidae; genus Dermacentor; species Dermacentor silvarum. The sequence goes on from NC_051154.1 coordinate 218,871,498, forward strand.
TAAGGGGGCGGGAGAAGCGGCAGGCAGAGTGGTGTTAACGACAGACAGAGCAACTTCGGCACGGGCACAGTCAATGACGGCACGGTGGCGCGACAGAAAGTCCCATCCCAGGATGACATCATGGGAGCAGGGAGGCAGAACAAGGAACTCAATTGTGTAAACTACGTCCTGAATAACGATCTTAGCGGTGCATGCGGCTTAAGGTTCGATGGGCTCCGTGGTGGCAGTACGAAGTACAAGGCCAGAAAGTGATGTGGTGACCTTCCTAATCTTACGGCAAAGAGTCTCACGTATGACGGAAACCGCAGCGCCTGTGTCGATGAGTGCGAATGTAGCGGCTCCTTCAACCTGTATTTCTATAATGTTTTGCGGCGATAGCGGAGGTCTTGGGCATTTCGACAAGCGTGCAGCTCTTGCCTCCAAAGCTGCAGCATTTAGTTTCCCTCGTTGGAAGGCGGGCGACGACGCATCGGCGATATCGAACGGCAACGCGGTGATGGTGAACGACGGGGGCTGAAGTTCTGACGACCGGTCCAGAAGTTCGGCGATGGGTTCGAATCAGCATGCTGGTGGGATGCAGGTACCTGTGGCTCAACGACGACGTCCTGACGCGGCAGGCGACGGCGACAAAAGCGCGCCACATGTCCCGCGATACCGCACGAGAAGCATATCGGCCGATTTTCCCGCGTGCGCCAGGGATCTTGTGGCCGGAAGTACTGAGGGGGCATTTGAGGGACAGGGAGAAGCGCTGGGCGCGGTGGCGGCGCCGAGTAGGGGAGTGTCGTTGGTCTAGGACGCGACACGACTTCAGCGTACGTCAAAGGTGCAGCAATCTGAGCTGGTGCAGCAATCTGTTGGACTGGTGGAAGGGCCTCTGCAACCTGCTCGCGGATGGCCTGCTGCACGGCCGAGGACAAAGGTTGGACAGGCTCCTGGGTGAGAGGGAGCAGCGAGAGCTGGCGGGCCACCTCTTCACGAATGAAGGCTTTGATCTGAGGCAGCAGAGACCCGTCATCAGCCTGTCCGTGAGCAGTCACCAAACTGGAAAGGGAGGCCACTTGAGGAACAGTTTGGCGGGCGAGCGCTCGTTGCCGGCGTAATTCATCGAAGCTTTGGCAATATGTGACTACGGCTGCAACGGTGGTAGCTAGGATTCTTGGCAATGAGCATCTGAAAAGCATCGTCTTCAATGCCCTTGAGGATTTCTTTAATCTTATCTTCCTCAGTCATCGTTCGGCTCACGCGGTTGCAGAGATCTATGACGTCCTCGATGTAGCTAGTGAAAGTCTCGCCCGGCTGTTGCGCTCGGTGGCGAAGGCGCTGTTCAGCGCGAAGCTTTCGCACCGCAGGACGGCCAAATACCTCCGCGAATGCAGTTTTAAAGTCATTCCACGTCGCAATGGTTGCTTCATGGTTGCGGAACCAGAGGTGGGCGACACCCGCAAGATAAAAAATAACCTTGGTGAGCTTTGTCTGATCGTCCCATTTGTTGTGGTTGCTCACCTGTTCGTACGACGAAAGCCAGTCGTCGACGTTGGTATCAGCGGTGCCACTGAACACAGCCGGGTCTCGTTCACGAACGGCACCACAGGTGACTTGCACAGTTGACGAAGTGGGTCGCTCACCGGCGTCGTCTGGCATGGTCGTGGGGGTAGCGGAGGGCAGAGTACGGCTGCGGAGTTCCAGGGCGAGTTGTTAGGATAGTTAGGATACCCAGCACCTCCACCAAATGATATGGGGTTTATTGGCGTTTAATCCCGTTAGGTCTAGCTCAAAGAGCACCCGAGCAGTTCCAGCCAAACGCCAGCGCGAGGCAAAACCAGCGACACCGATCCTTTCGTCTTTATCTTCCTCACTTCAGGAGCCATGCGACCACAGCGACGCTTGTGCTAACTTCGTCATTACATTGGGAACAACCAGCAGCAGTTCAGGGCCATCAGTGTGCATGTTGTAACGGTACAATATATCATCTTGCAGCACAAACATACGCAGAGAGGGGGAACTGGTCAGGTCCGTCAGGCTGAGAATGATGTCTCTCAGGTAAGGGTAACGTCGTTGCTCATCGGCGATGTCGCCAAATGCGGTAAGCGCGAGGACGCAAGTTGACTTACCGGTCTCAGGAAGGTCTGGTGGGTCTACTGGATGACGTGACAAGCAATCAGCGTCCTCATGGAGTCGGCCTGTCTTATACACCACTGTGTAAGAGTACTCTTGGAGCCGTAGAGCCCACCGACCGAGATGTCCAGCTGGATATTTTATAGATGAAAGCCAGCATAGGGCGTGGTGATCGGTGATAACCGTGAAAGGCCGCCCATACAAGTAGGGGTGAAATTTACCCACTGCCCAAACGAGGGCGACGCATTCACGTTCGGTGATCGAGTAATTGCGTTCGGATGGTGACAGAAGACGGCTAGCGTACGCAATGACACGGACGCAACCATGCTGTCGATCGTTGTGCCGAAACAGCGCCGATACCATGGCCGCTGGCGCCGGTGCGAACTTCCGTTAGAGCGGGCACGTCAAAGTGGCCGAGAATCGGTGGTGACGTGAGTCGTGTCGTCAGCTCAGCGAATGCACTAGATTGTTCGGGACCCCAGACAAATGACGCGTCTTCCTTAAGAAGTTCCGTTAGAGGGCGTGCGATATCAGTAAAATTTCGCACGAGTATGCGGAAGTAGGAGCAGATGCCTACAAAGCTTCTAACGTCGTTTGTGCAGGTCGGCACAGAGAAATCCTTCACTGTGCGAACTTTCTCCGGATCGGGACGAACACCGAAGAGTCGACGAGGTGTCCGAGCACAGTAAGTTGCCGGCGGCCGAAGTGACATTTGGACGGATTGCGCTGAAGTCTCGCCTTAAGGAACACAGAAAAAACTGTCGAGAGACGCTCGAGGTGTGTGTCAAAAGTCGGCGAAAAGACAATGACATCATCGAGGTAGCACAAGCAGATTGACCACTTTAAGCCGTGAAGGAGGGCGTCCATCATTCGTTCGAATGTAGCGGGCGCATTGCACAGCCCGAAGGGTGTCATTTTAAACTGATAGAGCCCATCAGGTGTAATAAATGCCGTCTTTTCACGATCCATGTCGTCAACTTCAATCTGCTAATACCCGGAACGAAGGTCTATCGAAGAAAAATACTTGGAACCACTCAGACAGTCAAGGGCGTCATCTATCCGAGGTAAGGGGTACACTTCCTTTTTTGTTACTTGGTAAAGATTCCGGTAGTCGATACAGAAGCGCCAGCTGTTGTCCTTCTTTCTAACGAGCACAACAGGAGATGCCCATGGGCTCGAAGAAGGTTCGATGATATCGCGGGCAAGCATTTTGTCAACTTCCTTCTGTATAATTTGGCGTTCAGCGGAGGAGACACGATAGGGACGTCGGTGTATGGGTTTGGCATCGCCGGTGTGAATCCGATGCTTGACAACTGTTGTTAGGCCCAGTGGTCGGTTATTGAGATCAAAAATGTCGTGGTACGACATGAGCAGCCAACGAAGCGCGTCCACGTGGTCGGCCGGAAGGTCAGTGGCGATCATCTTCGTTATGTTATCTAACATCGTGGGGTCCGAATAAATGGCGGCAGGAGGCGGTGCAGGATCAGTTCAGATGGAAACATGATAGTCGCAGGCTGGAGCTAGGGTTGCAAGAGAGATACCCTTGGGGTATCACTTGAGGGCATAGTCCAAAATTCACAATAGGGAAACATGCGGCATTGCCCTTTATACTGATGACCGCGTGTGGGAACATGACAATCTGCGAACAGAGGACGTTAGCGTTGGGCGACACAATCTAATCGCCGTCGTCCAGAGTGGGATCAGGAGAGACGTCGATGTACGTCATGGCTAGATGTGTTAAGCGAATGTAATCGGCGGATCACAGTCGACTCGGCGCAAGAACAGAAGTCTCAACGGCATGAGGTGAGACAAGCTGGAGAACACCTGCAGAGCAGTCAATAAAATCCGAATGTGCCGAGAGAAAAAAAAGTCCTAGGATGATTGCATGTGGGCACTGATCCAAGACGTAAAACATAACTAAAGTGTGGCGTCCAGCAACAGTGACACGGGTGGGGCAGAACCCCGAAACAGCCGGAGTCGCACCATCGGCTACGCGAACTAAAGCGATCGGAGCGGGGGTAAGAACTTTCTCCAGACAAGTACGGAGGTTTGAATTCATGACCGATATGTGGGCGCCGTTGTCAATGACTGCAATGACAGGTGTACCGTGTACGTCTACGCTGATGAGGTTGTGATGTCCAGGTAGTGTGAGCAGAGAAATTTCGGGTCGGGTCGTCGTGGCAGGCTCACCTCTCGGAGCTGCGCCCGTTAGTTTTCCGATGAGTAGGGGGAGTATGAGGGAGAGGGAGAGCGACGACGCAGTGGTGAGCGGGGAAAGTGTCGGGATGGCGAAGGGGGGCGGTTTGATCGTGCTGGCCATGATGACGGAGCGCTGTCGCTGTAGTCTTCATTGTGTACCAGCACTCGCGAACTACCACCTGGACATCGGATGTTTCGATAGCTCGGCGAAGGCTGCGAGCTCCAAGCACTGCGTCAATGGCGGGAAATGTGTCCAACGCGTCCACAACTTAAGCAAATGGGCCTGTGATCAGAAGTGCGCCTTTCTGCGGAATTCTGATAACGAGGGCGAACGTATGGGCTTCTGGATAGCTCAGGTGCTGCGGGTGGGCGGCAGTCGGGTGCGTTGACTAGACAAAGCGTCTGTAATCCTGGGTTTGCGAGTTCTTAACGCACAACGGTCTGGATAAGGGAAATGGATGCATGGGACTCGGCGGGGGTACGCACCTAAATGGGAACTGGGGAGGCAGCTTCAATCTTGCGGCGGATGATGCGCACAATATTGTCGGATGCAGCAGGAACGGGTGGAACGGGTGGGAGACGAAGGTCTTCGCAGGAAGACGTCGCAGCCGTGTTCGGAAGACTGGTAAAGGTCGGAGTAATGCGACGACTTTTTGCTTCTTCAAAGCGTCGGCATTCATTGATGACGTCTTGCACAGTGGAGGAGTTCTTAATAACCAGGAGTGTAAACGCGTCATCCGCGATACCTTTGAGGATATGTGCAACCTTTTCCGCTTCTGGCATATTCTGATCGGCTTTGCGAAAAAGCGTGAGCACGTCCTGAATGTACGTCACATAGGACTCTGTGCAAGTATGAGCTCGACATGCCAGGTCTTTCTGCGCAGCACGACGGCGTCCGATGGGCTTGCCGAACATATCGATGAGCTTTTGCTAGCATACCTCCAAGCTCAGAATTTCCTGTTCGTGGTTCAGAAACCACACTTGCGCCGTGCCCGTCAGGTAAAATATGATGTTCGCTAGCATCAGAGTCGGGTCCCAGTTGCTGCTAGTGCTCACCCGTTCGTACAGATCAAGCCAAACTTCGACATCGGCGGTGTCAGAGCCGGAAAAGGTACCTGGGTCACGCGATTCTGTGACGACGACGGGGTGGTTGGCGGCTGGTTGAGGCACAGTTGGTGACTTGACCGAAGCATTCTCGTCCCCGGCTTGGGCTGTCATTGTAGATGGCCCAGGAGCATCCGCTGCGTAAATCCGTCTTCATACTTGAAAAACCAAACCCGCACTCTGAACCAAAATGTTACAGGGACAAAAGACGCTTGACAATATATTTAAAAAATATATACAACGGCCAGTAGACAGGCATACCAGATGAAGCCCGTGCACGCGACGATGATGATAATGATGATGTCCTCAGCACATGGCTCGTACCCACTTCGGAGGATTGGCCAAGAATTGAGCATCTGAACTTTTAGATATGCATTCTGAAACTACAGTTAATGTGCAATTTAGTAATCAGAACAACAGACAGATTAATTTTTCTGAACTGCATAATTTATAATACTAATGCCATAAATTAAAACTGAAATATCTCTCAGAGAATTGTAAAAGTGGGAATTAAAAATTTTATTCGTTTTGTTGATTGAATGAAACCACAAACGGCATCAAATACGTCCCTGTGGCTAAAGCTCAATACCGAGGTACCGAAAGTGAGTACTGATTCTGATGTTAAATTTAACCCTAATTTAGCAAGCGGTATTTCAAGAAGTCTTTTTCTTTGTAATTTATACCGACGACATATTAAAAATAGTGTTCTACGGTTTCTATTTCTAGGCAGAATTGGCACAGCGGCGATATCGCCAGACCAGCCCTGTGTAAATATAAATTGAATGGTGGGACACGGCAACGTAATTTTGTAAGGATGACTTCCGATTGTCTTGATGGACACGAACGAATTTTCCACGGAAATTTTAGGTGCTGAAATTCAGTTCATGGTGTTATTGTTTCCATGATATCTCTACGAATTGTATATTTCCGATATCTGATCGCTGTTATTTGTGCCACCACTGGAAGGACCGATAGTATCGGTCCATTCAGGGATGCTCTCGCGAATGAATCGGCCATTTCATTTAAATGTAATCCGCAGTGTCCTGGTACCCATAATAATTTTATAAGATTCAGCTGTGGGGGAACTAATGTTAGAAACGTCTTTAGAGCCGGTGAATTTGTTGAAGCTGTAAGTGCAGTACAGACAGAAAGGGAATCTGTTAGAATTAACGCGCTGGATTCATTTAAAGGGAGTTTCCGCAAAGCTAGAATCATTGCTAAGAGCTCAGCTTCAAATACGGGAGTGAAATCTGGTAGTCTGAAAGAGAATGACCAGCCAAGCGAAAGCGAGAAGCCTACGCCAGCCTTTTCGTCATTCACGGAAGCGTCAGTGGCTATTATGTTAATTGTGTGTACGTGTGCAAGGTAATCTTGCAACATATTATTTAATAACCGGACTGAATGAAACTTAGGGTTCTGTGGGAAAATTTCATCTAATTCAATCTTTAAATTCTGATTTGAATCATATGATGGAATAACATCTCGAATTTTTACATTCAAACTGTCTAATTGCTTTTGTACAAAAATAACCTGTGGGGTGTGAAAACGTGGCCAATGAGCAAGAAAGAAGGAGTTTGGATCGTTTATAAATACATATTCAGATCGTCTAATTGGAGAACTGTAAAATTTGAGAAATGTTTGTATCGTTAAGATGCGGAATCTGCAGGGCAATGTTGGTAGGCGCGCTTCCTGATAAAGAACATTGTTTGCTACAAACCTAGGGAGTCCCAGGCGCAGGCGCAGGGCTTCACGCTCCAATAGAACCAGAGGCTTAGTTTGATAAGCAGGGCTTCCCGAGAACAATACACAGCCGAATTCCAATATTGGACGCATGTACATTTTGTATATCATTAAGAGGGCTTGCCTACGTAGCCCATATTTTCGGTTGCTCAGTCTGCGTAGTAAACCTAAAGCACGCTAAGCCTTAGATGCCACGTTTTCTATATGTGGACTCCAGTTGAGTTTTCCGTCATAAGTGATACCTAAATATTTAAGAGACTCAACCTGCGGAATGTTTTCTTGATTGTAAAATATGGATATAGAAACCGGATGCATAAGTGGGAACACCAATATTGCGCTTTTACTTACGTTTAATGACATGCCAATTGATTGAAGCCATACCTCAAGCATACTCAAGTATCTCTGCAATTTTTGGTATAAAGAATATATGTCGTTGTCGGCGGCGAAGAATGCAATATCGTCTGCATAAACGTAAACTTGCACGTCCTGACTGGCTGGAATAGAGCTCATTAATATGTTAAATAATATTGGAGATAGGACTGCTCCTTGGGGGACACCACGAGTCTGTTTGAACTTAGACGAAAAGCAGCCATCCTTAAAGCAATAAAATTCTCTTGATCTCAACAATTCTGCCAACCACGCAATAATATATTTTGGGACATTATGATTCCGTAGTACATTCAGTAAAACTGTATGTTCTACGGAGTCATATGCTTTAGCTATGTCTAATGTCACTAAAGCGGCATATTGTCTTCTTTTTCTAGCGAGTTGTATGCGGCTCTCTAAATCAGCATGGGCACACCATATAGAGCAGTCAGCTCTGAAGCCTATTTGATTTGGATTTAATATTAAATTATCCGACATCCAGACAGTAATTCTGTAATGTAGAACCCTCTCTATGAGTTTGACCATATTAGAAGTAAGAGAGATAGATCTGATATTTTCTATGGTGTAACCTAATCCTTGTTTTTTAGGTATCGGGATTACTTTAGCTAGTTTTCAATCGTATGGTATCCATGCGTTGTTTAGAGAATAGTTTATAATGCTTAGGAGATCAGAAGGAGATATTTCGAATAAAATTTTTATCATATGCACTGTAATTCCATCAGGACCTGGAGCTGACACGGGTAAGTTTAGAATTACTTGAGCTAATCCAGGCAAAGTAACTTCATTAAAGTCTGACGTTAGGGCTGGTTTTTGCAAGTTATGTGACATAGATGACATGAATCTACGCTCAAGGCCTTTCGCAATCTGTTCTAGGGATTTTGTCATTTCATCAGATGATAGAGTTACATAATCAATATTAATTGGTGGTGGCAGAATTTTGCGATTTCGCATATATCTAATTAGCGCTTTTTTGTTTTTTGGGATTTGAAAGGAAATCAAAGTGTTTCCTATCATAATCTTCTTTTGATTGAGCGACTGTGCGTTTAAATATCGCGGCGTAAAATTTGTAATCAGCCCAATTTTTGGGGGACTGGTTATAGAGTAGTTGCTTCCAAGCTGCTTTTCTTCGTCTGTAGTCTCGTGTACAGTCTGGATTCCACCAAGGACTATGAGAGGCTCCCTTGGCAGACTCAATAATAAATTCAGCTTCTTTGTATGATCGTTTGATTACAGCACAAATTTTCATAGGTTTGGATTCTTCGCGCTCTTCAGAATGGTGGGCCAAATGTGCTTTTAAATCATTTTTAATTTTTATTGTAGTTTACGAATACTCGGATCTGAGAGCACGATGGTATTAACGGGCAAGCAATTTCAAATATTATTGGACAGTGATCACTGTTGGTGGCACAGTCCAAGGCTGCCCAAGATGAACTAGTGAGAGATGAACTTATGAAACTTAAATCTCAGGCTGAACGTGACCGATTACAAACAAATGTAGGAGTTCTAGTGTTGAGACAAGTCATATTATTATCTGTTGACCAATTCCACAAGCGTTTGCCACATTCATCTGTTCAAAAACCCCAACACGTGTGATGGGAGTTGAAATCTCCCACAAGGATTTTATCCTTGCACCATGACGTCAACGCGGAATCCAAAGATCGAGTGTCTTGCACACCCGCAGGAAAGTATACATTTACTAAAGAGAATGGTAGGCAGCCCGGTAAGGTTACATCTAAGGCAAAAATTTCACTTTCAGGGGACATATGTTTGTATGAAATCTTCACCTTAAGACTAACTCTATTACTAATGAAGAAGGCTAAGCCGCCGCCTTTCGAAGGACGGTCCAATCGGAAAGATCGGAAGTTATTTATATGAAAAGGTTGATGTGTTGAAAGCCATGTTTCTTGTAGTGCAATAATATCCGGGGAGAATTTCGATGCCAAATACAATAAATCTGTTACGGAAGAGTGAATGGATCGGCAATTCCAATGAAGAATTTTGAGGAATCCTATGGTTGCGAAAGGATTGACTCAGTAACTGCCTTGCTTAAAATGCTGTCTTTTAAGAAATCGTTCTTTGTAAGGTTTTCTTTCAGGTATTTTTTGGCCTTTGAGTGAATGAGTGTAGTGGCTGTTTTCGACAAAGGGGATATAGGACGTTTTAGCGATCGGAGGTCCATGTCCATTTCCTCTGAGCTTTGTGCCTCCTCATTGGTGCTTTCACTGTGATTTTTGTTTGCATCAACACATGGACCAGCAATTTGATCATCTTGGGACATGAGTTTAGGAGCTACCTCTTCATTTGATGGCCGTGAACACTCAGTAGTTTGCGAAGTTACACTGATAGGTGCTGTTGTGCCGAATATCTGCACCATCTGGGTAGCTAAGATTTGTGACAAGGACTCACAAAGGTTTCCAGCTAGGCGCTCCATGGCCTTCTCCATTGCCCTTTCGACAGCATAGGCAATTGAAATTGAAAGAGACGCTTCCGTGGACATTGTATGACGGGCTGTGACAGCTGCGTACCCCTGTGTTCTAGCCTGCATTTCAGCTATGGCTTCTTAACGAGAACAACGTCTTCGCTCAACGATTTCTAGAATCTGTAGTTCTCGTGCCCTTGCTGAGCAATTCAAATAATCAGCAGAGTGGCCTTCACTGCAGAGGCAGCACTTTTCTTCTTTGTTGGTGCATTCGCTGGAATTATGTTCCTCACCACAAACTCGGCATCTAGGAGCAGACCTACATCCTTTCATTGTGTGTCCGTAGCGCCAGCACTTTACACATTGGAGAGGACGAGGGGATAAAGGTTCCACTCGATAGATTAGGGGCCATGCCTTGATTTCTGTTGGCCTATCTGTCCCTGCAAATGTTACAATGAGCGATTCAGTAGGAATTTTGTTTTTGTCTACCACACGTCCACACCGATAAATTGAAATAGCACCTGCTGGTGAAAACAACTCTAATATTTCTGTTGATGACATGTTGACGTCAACGCCACGCACAAGCCCTTTCACACACGCCAAGTGAGGTGGGATGAATGCCCTTACCGGATTGGAGGCAAACGTGGAACACTTTAGAAGGTCTTGTACACAGGGCTGGTCTGGAGAAAAGCAAAGAATACCTCCTGTGCGCAACTGGCGGACCTCTGTAATATTCAGGAAATGGGCTGTCGCCGATCGCAGTTCCGCCTGAATCGCTTTCGGGTTCTTCATCCGTATGATGCCATCATTGGTTGGGACGATAGCCACGGGAACTGATTTGACGCCGTTACGCAGAAACAAGTCCACAGGTAAATCCTGCGAGGGAATAGAAGCGGACCAGGGGAAATCCCCGGGCCCTGGTGACGAAAATGGCATCTGTCTGGTCTGATTAGCCAAAAAGCACTTATTAAATAACAAATACGCTACAAAAACAGTTAACAAGCAAAAAAGAGTCAGTAACTACTCAATTCTTCGCCGCAACCCCCAGAGCCGAACACGCAGCACGAACGCCGTTCGAAATCCACGTGCCGCTCGCTCGCTCGCACGCCTATCCCATGTGTCCCCAATCATCGTATGCGGAAAGTCGGTTGTGCGTGTGTCCTACGACGGATGGCACGTGAAATCGCGCTGTGTGTTTCCTGCTTGACTGCTAAGCTATCCTGTTAGCGCTAGCAGTATCCTGAACACACCGTCATGACCACCGAATCATTGATGCCTGCAGCAGCGTCCATCGAAGCAAAAAGCTGCCACCACAGCAGCCATATCATTTTATTTGTTTCCCAACGAGCCGCCCGGACAACATGTAGGGAGCCAACTTCGTTTGCAACAGCGGTCGGAATGAACAGACACCGTGAAAAAACACGATAATTTGTTCGCTTTCTATTGCGGCGGCGAATTATTTTTCCGGGCGGCGCTGTAATTTCCGAAGCGCTGCTCTGCGGGGCCAAATGGAAAATGGCTCGCTTCATCTCTATGGCAGCGATTCTGACTTGCACAAAGTCATGGGCCTCACTTAGCCATGACGACGACCACAGTTATGACGGCGACACACATTCACGACTAGCAGATTAATTCTACAACTGGCAATTCAGCATGTACACTCTTCAACGTCAATGGTTTCTGAGCCAACGTGATCACGTGTCCGCTCAGTTGGGACCACCGCGGCGCGACGCTAGGCGTGCTACGGCTTTTGCCATCATTTTGAAGTGACGCAGGAGACTGGGACATTCAACGATATTATCATCAATTATTCGACACGTCGGAGCATTTACGGTATAATCCCATGCTTGACACAGACCTGCTAATCAAATCACAAAAGTAAAAAACAAGAATTTCGCTTTCAGTGGACCTTTAACGGCGAGTCGAATCAGCTTCCTAGGGGTCTTGACTGTGCTACGTTTCCACTACTTCAAGGACGCATTATTTTATTGCGATAGCAACTATATGGACACTCAAAGCGGATTTCTGCCGTCACCGTCGCCGTGAGGTTCCGTATGACGTCAAACGTCATACGGAACCTCACGAAAATTCCTCGCCGCGCACCGTATGCTTTATGTGCGAGTGAAAGCGCGCGAGGGACGCGCGCTATCACGGGGAGCGAACGCACAGCGTAGTGCAAACGCGCGTTCTGCGCCGTTCTCCCTGAAGGGCTGCAGAATTGAGCATCTCTTTCCTGCTTTACAATTTATATACAGGTTGTTTCAGCGAATACTTTCAAAAATTCTTAAAGGTTGCCTGTGGCAGAAAGCACAATTCCAGTAGGTCTACTCGAAGAGGCGGACATTACTTGCACAAGAAATTAAACTGCATAATAGAATTTTAAAAAAAATTCACTAATGAAGTTTTTAACTAATTACTTGATGGCCCATATTCCGATTGACAAATTGTAGCCGTCGAGTTCGCAAGGCGGATCCACTTGGCATGAATTCTCGGGAGGACACCAGTTTCGAGATATTAATTCCCGAACTTTGCGGAGAAATGCATTAAAGTTACAGTTAGTTTCTTAACAAACGTCGCTTTATGCATTAAAGCGCAAAATTAATTGGAACACAATTGCATTTCTCCCCAAAGTTCGGGAATTATTATCTCGAAAAACTGGTGTCATCCTGAGAATTAATTCCAAGTGGATCCGCCTTGCGAACTCTACGGCTCCAATTTGTAGATTCCAATATGGGCCATCAGGTAATTAGTTGAAAACTTAGTTAGTGAATTTTTGTGAATTCGTTGATTGTGCATTATAATTTTGGTACAAGTAATGTCCGCCTCTTCGAGTAGAGCAGCTCATTAACGAGAATTGGGCTATCTGCCATAGGCAACCTTAAATAAATTTTGAAAGGGTTCGCTGAAACACCCTGTATATATATATATATATATATATATATATATATATATATATATATAGAGAGAGAGAGAGAGAGAGAGAGAGCAAATGCGACTTCTTCCGTCACGCGAAAGGCTGTGGGGGGACGACGGGAGGGAGGGAGCCACCTCGACGTTTAGCTGCGGCACCAAATGCGTATTTATACAAAAAGGTTGTGAGGCCAGGCCACGCGTGACACCAACGCCACGCGCTTTCGGTGCGAACACGGGCAAAACGCCGACGGCGTCGACAACAGTTCTGCCCGTTGCTGGTGCTGCTGCATGTCCAAGTTTGTACAGCTGATAAAACTACTATCCTTACTCCGTATAGCTCTGTACTAATTTGCTATCGCAATTGCTGCTTCGAATTTCGGGTGAAACTGCGCCATTTTTTAAAATTACAACATAATTATTTGTGCACGTCGCAGTACTTGTATACCCTGAATAACTACGGTGTGCTATGTTCAACCGTGTAATACCATAATAATGCAGCGAAATTCCATGAAGCTATCGCTCACTCTCATAATTATCGGCAAGGATTTCTACCGAAATTTTCTTCACTCCGCGCTGCTTGACGATCGCTATAACGTTCGCGTCTACAGCGTGGAAAATGTTGCTTTATTCTGCAAACATGGACAGTGCATGTTTCTTGTCAAGAGTAACCGATACGATTCATTATACTATAACGGTATAATTGAAAACAATCAACTAGTTTTGATGGTACAAATGAGCAGCATGAACATGTTTTTTTCTTATTAACATGATATGAGAGATGTTGGCATACAAATACGGCGCAGGCTGTTTCTTGAATTTTGGATATGTGGTACATACAAAATACAGTTGCAACATAAAATATATAACAAAATACAACAAAGTTGCGTTCTCACATACAAGTCAAAGTAACAAGACAAGATTACAAAGACGCACTTCAAGCCATAATGGAAACAATGGTGTAAGATAACAAGTAAACACTCGCGCAACGATACTAATCACAGCTATATCACATATACATCTTAACAACAAAATAGAGAATTATCTTAAAAACAACCTTTTCCGTGCGTTAATAACGGCCAATTATGCCGCTACATGTCTTCCATAAATGTATGTAATGCTATTAAAGCACACTTTCGCATTGCTCTTGTTGGCCACGGCCTTGATAATTTGTTCGAACTGAGAGGTCACGGTCTAAAGCCATTAATGACAATTTAAGGCGGTGTCTTGGCGTGTCATGGCGCGGGTATTCTAGAAGCCGATATGCATGTGTCTTCGTCAACAAAGATAAGACCACACTGAGGGATTTCAGTGCGGCCAGTTCTGTGTAAAAAGTGTATTGTGTAGGCGGGGCGCAGCTGTATGCGACGAATAAGGGTTCCTACGATTCTATCTAAAGGTAAAGGAATGTTGAATTCAATAAGCGGATCAATAGACTCTTTTCACGGCGATCCCGTGGGTGCCGCCATGTTTGATCAAGTGATGCCAGTCCCTATTTTGCATCCAACTTCTGCAGACGTCTTCACACTACTGTTCCACATTTTGCAGCATGAATGGAGCACAGTGCGTCAGCGAACACCCAGTTGGATTTCCGAGCACTGATCCCACCGTAACCAATGGACCACAAATAATCCAGAGTACATTCGATGGATGCTTAGCGCCGGACGTTCGGACACCGACTGGATATCTCCACAAATCCGGATGATATACGGCGGATATCGGAAGGACCTTCTCGTGCAAAATGAAAGGCGTCGAATTGGACGTCCTGGTTACGTCTTTCTCGGCCATTCTGACGTCCGTCAGACGTTAAAAAAAGGACGTTTTTTAACGAAATATCCCAACAATCTCCGGTGGATAAAATAAACTGGACATGGACATCCAGGAAACATTTGTGGGATTTTAAATATTGTTACAAGGCGTGAGGCGTTTATTTAGAAGGCTCGGCACTAAAACATTAGATGGGGCAAAGCCGCCAGACCAAAAGCCGTCGTCTTCCTTCTCTTCCACAGCTCCTCCCCTTCGTTCTCGTGTGTACAAACGCGCCGTTACAATATAGACATCACCTGCCATGGTTGCTTAGTGGCTATGGTGTTGGGCTGCTAAGCACGAGGACGCGGGATCGAATCCCGGAGCACGGCGGCCGCATTTCGATGGGGTCGAAATGCAAAAACACCCGTGTACTTAGATTTAGGTGCACGTTAAAGAACCCCAGGTGGTCCAAATTTTCTGGAGTCTCCCACTACGGCGTGCCTCATAATCACATCGTGGTTTTGGCACGTAAAACCCCATAATTAAATTTTTATTAACAACGTAGACATTGACTACAGAAACATCAGTAAGATACCCATAGGACATTCATGATAAATCCGGATTTACTTGTTAGGTTTTCTTGGGGCGTCACCTTGCTCATACTTATGCTTTTTCAGTGCTTTAGAAGCTGCACTCTATCTGAAAACCAATGTACCAGTTATATGAACCCTGCATCACTTGCTTTACTGTGCAATTGCGTCCACAAAAAGTGCCCCCAAAGCAAAAGACCGTCTTATTGGTACAGGTTGCACAGGAGAGAACATATATGGACACAACATTAACAGCAGAAGCATATGTTGCAACCTGGCACATTCAAAATGCATCAGAAATGTATATATGCAGCTTCCAAATGCACCGAATAAGCCGAAATATTCATAATAAAAGACGCTGGGTATTTACTTCAATATTCACCACACTTATGGTAGATGTTGAGCTGCCTGCGTCAATTTCAAACCAATTAATAATGCATATAAGCCTTTTGATACAACTTGCTCAGCTTTTTATGATGGCCTGAGGCATAGGCGTGCACACAAAGAGCAGAAACGCAAGATATTTATAACAAGATCGATATAGGGGCCCAGAAAAAAAATATAAATGCGTTTTAAAGTTACCTTAATACAAGGAAATAAATTCTGGTGTACCTCCATTGAGTAATTTTATCTAGCCTTCTCCATTCATTTACTTGTCAACTTAATTCAAAGTGATGTAAATATGCTTTTATGAAGGAAAATAAAATGACGATAATATAACTACATCGACACTAACAAATATCTAGCACAAGGACTACGGACACTTTCTTGCACAAAGGCACAAAATGTCATCTTTGCAACAGCAGCAATGCACATGATACAAAAACAGACTGGCTGTCTCATTGGTTGAACGACTACATGGTTAATTTACATATAGACTGTAATAGGAATTGTACCTTGTAAAACTAGCGATACTTAGCAAAAGGACTTCACAGAAAAGTTCTTTTGCACAAAGCAAAAGAACGGCACATAACCGGAGCAACATACCCGATGCAGGAAACCGACTGGAAACCTCCCATGATGTAAGATTTAAAAAAAAATTGGAGGACGCTTAAGCTTCGCCTTTAAGAGTGGAACGCGATAGAGTTATTGGGCTCAGTTCGCATCACATTTTTCTTTATGAGTAGGCTTCGCTGCACCACTTAACGTGGGAAAGCCAGCTTACAAAGACCAAGCTTACACTTATTCTCTTAAAGCCGGCTTCACTTTTAAACACAAATGCATTTCTGGGAAGACATTTTTACAGGAGCAATTTAAGCTGTCTTATATAAAAAGGCGAAGGCCCTAGGACCTTTTTTATTATTTTAATAATTGTTTGCGATTGCCACGAGGCGCGCGCGTGTCCAAAATTTAGAAAGGCTCGGTTTTCAACATTCCCCTCAATGTTGCCTAGAAATAAGGTACAGCGAAACACCATCAGAATTGGAGGACGCTTAAGCTTCGCCTTTAAGAGTGGAACGCGATAGCATTCAAAGATCCCTGGCTGCTTATCAGGCTTTTTTCTCGCATATTCAAATTACAATTCAATGCTATCATGCCTGTAGGTTGTGGCTAAGTCATACTTTACGATTTTTCTGACTGATTTTACTTTGAGAAATTCAATTTTTGTTCACTAATGCTTTGCGCCACGCGGAGGGCCTGTGTGGTAGGGGTGGTTCGGGATGATGTGGTTCGGCATGATCATTTCCGCCAGACGCCGATGCTTAAAGGGCCCCTAAACCACCTAGAGGTCGAAGTTTAGTTGTGGTGTTGCAGTTGTGCACGAGTCTACAACGAACACGTAGCCGCGAGAATTTTTCGAAATGGTGCCGTAATAGCGGAGTTACACGCGTATGATGATCGAAAAACGGCCCTCGCTTGTTTCGCTCTTTCCTTCGCTACTCTCCTCGTCGGCTGGTCTCCCCTCCTCGCCGAATGCTTCTCGAAATGTCATGTGACATACGTCATCGCCAACACGCTTCTCAAAACACTACCTACTTCCGGTTAAGGCACGTCCACGCTAGCGGCAAATATACCGATGGCGAACCGGCCTCCCGTGCCCTAGAACGTCAGCCGCGTGAGAGGTGTCCCAAAGTAGACGGTAGTTCGGCCGGCGCACCGCCCGCAGCGCGATCAACGGGCCAATCGACGACTGCGAAGCTGCGCGCCTCCGCCACCGGCGACGAAAACATCGTCTGCAGCTTCTGTTCCAAGCAAAATAATTTTGCCTAGATAAAGTGATGCGTAAATTGTACATTTTATGAAGAACGATATCCACTGTCAAACGTTAAACATGAACTCGTGTGCTCCGATACTTGTCGAGCTCATGAAGCTGCAGCCGTGCACGGCTATACCTACGGGAGACGACCGGCTCGGGTGCTTCGCAT
>NC_051154.1:218889176-218918897 GCF_013339745.2 Dermacentor silvarum
CGGTGGTGGTCATGTATACAGGCGGGGTGAGCCTGGCAGACCTGGCCGGCAATTGTTCCTACTGAGTCTTTTTTCGCCAAATATGCCACCATGCGTCCATCAGTCCTGTCTCTCTCAGAAATGCGAGCAGAATGCATAACACTTTCACTGCAGTTCTTTTGATGCGGTGCAGTGAACGGGCGAGCGCGGTTGAGCTTGTCGGTGCTGTAGTAGACGCCAGGAAAAGGAAGCTGTCGGATAGGGGTGTGCAGTGATTTGCCGTAAGAATATAGCCTCAATTACATATGCATGATGTGCGATCATGCCATCAGTTAACCGCACTTCCTTAATTTCTTGTCGTTTAATCCGAGCTTTGTTTCCGTCTCGCTCTCAAACGACACCGCAAAATAAATGCGCTGCCACTTCAGTTGCACCGAAGTGGCAGCGTAAGAACTTTTTCGCTAAGAAATTGCGTACGAAAAGCGCAGCATAGTGAATTCCGCCCTAGTGAATTTTGCTTGCGACCTTGGCCGCGCGCGCGGGCCGTGCCGCCTCGGAGACTCGCGGGTGGTGTGCGTTGATTATATCTAAGGTACGACTACATACACATGAAAACATGGCGACGCCCCTCATTCTTTGCCTTGGGTTGCTCTCCCGGACCCGTCAACGACTGGAGGTTCTAGACGCGTTTTCAGAGCTGACAGATGAGGAGTTTCGGCGTCATTATCGTCTGTCAAAGGGAACCGTCAGATGGCTGTGCGACGACCATCATAGAATAAAGAACCAACTTTCAAAATTTCTGCACAACTGATGGTGATGTGGCTATTTTCGTTCATTCGAGTGGTTACAATTTTTAACGCGTGGATTACCACCTGGCGACGAACAATGAAACAAATGGTAATACTATATTGCACAATGTACAATAAAGGAATATGTCAACACGCGACGATACTTAAAACTTTCAGGACAATATTTAAATAATAGTTCATATTTATTGAGCAAGAAGAAACATTCCGCAATTCGTCGATTAACTCGTCGTATGATGACGTACACTTCAGAGGCGGCACCCTCTCGTTTATTGGTAGCATCCTCCCCGTCTTCCACCTCCGGCTTCGGAGTGGCCTATTTAGTGACGTAAGCGGCGAAGCGAATCGGTTCGCATTCGGAACCGTTATAATAATGATAGAAACTTTATTTGAATGGAAAACATTAAGGAGGGGTGGTCGGAGCCTCTCAGTCCAGGGCCCCACTGGCCTCTGCCGCCTGCCTGATTTCGCTAATTAAGGACTTTTGTCTTGCCAGGTCGGAGCGGGCGAGCTGTGCCTCCCACTGCTACATTGCGTTACTGGTATTTGGCCTATGAGGGGGCTTAGCGCACTCTCAGGTTATATGTATTAGGGTAGGTATGCCACCGCACCAAGGACAGTTGGCCTTATAACGAGTGGGATACATGGCGTTTAGCAATTTTAAATGGGGGAATACCCCGGTCTGTATTTTACGCCAATTGGCAGCCTCTTCCCCGCTAAGTTGTGGGTGAGTTGGCGGGTATTTTTAGCGGACTCCGCGCTGATGAGCAAGGATGTCTTTGGCATTTAAATTGGCGAAATTTTGTGAGGGATAGTGCGAGTGGTTGGGGTTAGAAGAGAACGCCGTCGCTTGGTTAGTAAACCCTCGAGCTAACGCGTTAGCCTTTTCGTTCCCCTGTACTTCTGCGTGACCCGGGCACCAGAGTAGGCGATGTTCTAACAGGAACGCCTTGGCCAAGGTAAATATACCTGGGGCGGAATCTTATTACGGTTCCATTTCTCGGAACCGTTATAATATTCCGCCCCAGGTATATTTACGTTGACTAAGGCATTCCTGTTAGAACAGCGAGCGATCCCGGCCAAGTCCAATCCAAATAGGTTGCGAAGCTTCGGACGAAAAGCGGTTCATAGCCGCTATTCCGGACATTCCGGCATTTTCTTCTAGGCGTGACGTATACGCGACGCTTACAAAATAGCGCTGATGGCCCCGATTTGCTTTCCTAACGTGACGCAAATTTGACGTTTCGCCTAAGAAACTAATGTAGGCATTGAACCTAGCGTTGTTGATAAAGCATAACAGTTTTCCTCCCCAGAAAAAATAAAGCAGCTAGCTCAAAGCGTACGATTATTCCATCAAAATCGTTTCTGGCTTCCGTCGTCTGCATGCGCGCGAGCTGTCGTCTGCTTCATTAGCTAGGATGCGTGTCCTCGGGAAACGGAATGAGTCATCGTATATTGGTGCCCACGCGCTTGCTTTCTACCTTGAGACAACATACGGAACCTATACCAGTGATGAGCGCACGCTCTAGGCCGCGTTATCGTCATCTCGTGAAACGCAAGTGACTCAGCCCGACTCGTCTGGCTGCGAAGGAGGAAGGAAGGAAGCAAGAGAAAGGCAGAAGGCAGGGAGGTTAACCAGAATAACGTCCGGTTGGCTACCCTACACCGGGGAACGGGAAAAGGGAACACAAAGATGACAGGGAGAGAGAGGAGGGAAGGAAAGAAGGGAAATTAGTGGTTAGTTCGCTGACGCGTGTGTAATTGCACTAATAGTCACAGACGTTGACACAAGCTGGCTGAGAAGCGGCCCAATATCATCGATGGGGTTCTGCGCGCCACAGGCATCCGCTTGCGCGATGCAAGCGCCGGCGCTGCCATCTGTTGTTCACTTTGCTGCTTACTCGCACCGCGAGAGGAAATTTCAAGGCTCCGCCTTGCGTACATTTCTTTTTATAAATTAAAAAGTCGCCGTTGTCATAGCCTTTGATGACGCGAAAAGTCATTAATATCGATTACGATACAACCGCAGCAGTGACAAGTGCAAAAAGTCCCAGAAAGCTTGCTAGTTTCAACCAATGTTATTTCAAACAAACGTGTTTTTAATAAAAATGATGGTTCAAAACACAAATGACAACACCACCCGATAAACAATGACACCAAGGACAACAGATGTTGTACTTGGCGTCATTGTTTGTTGGCTTCTTATGATATGATTAATAATAATCGGCCCCTCGGTTCCCTTTCTTCTCGTTCAACACCACCCGAGAGTAATGCAAATGCAATGAGCACGCGTTGTGAACAAAAGATTTTCATTGCCCAAATGACAGGGAAAATGCGGCGATACGCATGCCTCTCGACCGCCATTGCATAGGCCACTCGTTACTATAATTCGCGCGGCTCGTGGCGCCACAAATTATGGCAAAAAATCTCTGCAATGGCGACCCAGCGCAACGTCACGCAACGTCAAATTGACGTTTACGAAACGGCCCTTCCTGTTACGCTCTTCACGGGATATTCTTTCATCCAATCAACAAGCTAAAAAATTAAATTATGTGGTTTTACGTGCCAAAACCATGATCTGATTATGAGGCACGCCGTAGTGGGGGTCTCCGGAAATTTGGACCACCTGAGGGTCTTTAACGTGCACCTAAATCTAAGTACACGGGTGTTTTCGCATTTCGCCCCCATCTAAATGCGGCCGCCGTGGCCGGGATTCGATCCCGCGACCTCGTGCTCAGCAGCCGAAAACCATAGCCACTGAGCAACCACGGTGGGTGCCAATGAGAGAGTCAACATGGCGGATAATGGCATCCGTGCAGCCGCCATGCGTTTCGAGAATTGAGCCCCAGAACAAAATTGTCACCGACATCAGCAAGGGTGGTTACGGGAGCAGTGATTGAAGCGCGACTAAGAGGAGAGAACAAACACTGGGAAAGGAAAAAAAAACTTTTTTAAGATAAAACGAGACAGTTTGATTCATTCAACGAAAATAAGATTCCTATTGAATTTTATATGCGCGTGGCGAGAAAAGAACAGACAACTCTATTTTACTCTTTCGTTATCAATAAGTACCGTTTTTCAGCGCCCACCATAGGAGGGGGCGTTGACACCGCTGTCACTTGCAATGCTATGCAGCTCTTGAAGTGTGCAGAAAAAGGCGCGCTTGTAAAGTTTGCCTGTTACAAATATACGCCCGCCTCACACGTTGTGTTGTTTTGCTTGTGGACGTTTGTCTGAATTTCGCGGCGCGAGTAGTTTCATAGTTTCTAAACCTGTTCAGTCAAAAGTAGTGAGTTACGACCGCCAGATAATTGTTCACTTTAGCTGATTTCGTGTGGCTGCGCTGGCTGACGGGCTTGGCGACCAACGATGGGACCAGCCCTCTACACCCAAAGCATTCGTCGGCCACCAAAGAAAGTATGTTCTGTGCAGCGGTGCGATTTCGACACCCGTACGGCTGATCTTTTCCTGTATCGCTTTCTGCGCCGAAACCTCGAAATACCCATAAAGTCGGATGGCGGGACCTTTGAATATACAACTCTAATGGCAGGCCACCAAAACAAATTTCGCGCCATTGGTAACAAAATGACGTCGCTTCTGTTTTTAACGCCGTAACAGTATCTTTCCTTCTACCGGAAGTGTTCACTCCTGACACAGATGACGCTAAGCCCCACTAACCGCCGATGAACTGCCATGTTTTGAACGTATGGGCTTCTATGATTTACCTTGTCCAGGTTACCTCACCACGAAAGAAAGTTTAACCGCTCTTGTTCAAACTTACAGATTGGCATCCCATCCAGACATTGGCCGAGGAACAGGATTTCGCACCGTGTCTGGCACAAGCTGCAGTGAACGAGTGCTTATTCTGGGACCTGCGGCACCGGGCATCAGCTTCGTCAGCACCTACCAAATCGGCATCTGCGCCTGCGCTGACCACCGCCAGCTGGGATTGGAGCTATAGATAGGTTGCACGGACGTCATCGCGTACGCCATATTTGGGTACTAGCAGGTCGAGAAGCGGCGCAAGCAAGGAACATGACAGCAAAGACAGGCGCGTCTTGCGTCGAACGTCAGAGCGATAACAGTGACAAACCGGTCAAAAAGAATCGCCGTCAAAAAGTAAAAGAGTGTGTGCGTGATAAAACGTTGTACTGACGTCATCGCAGTCGCCATCTTTGGAGTACCAGCACGGTGCGAGATGGCTAGCTGACGTCACATGAAAACTATCTATAGAAGGCGTTCCTGTTAGAACAGCGAGCTATCCAGACAACCTCACCGCGACAGAAAGTTTAACCGCTCTTGCACAAACTTACAGGTGTGTAGTATTCCTTTCACATTTCCTTTTACGCTACGCAGAAAGTTCGGATCGCTCGCTGTTCAGAATGGGTGATAAGATACCAACCACAATCAAACAACTCTTCAGATACGTCTATGACGCGAATGCAAATCAAAAGAAAGAAATTGATAGCCTCAAGGAAAGCATGAATGTGGCCTTTGAAGAGCTGCGTACAGCAAAAGAACTAGCAGTCTTAAAGAAAGAGGGTCTTCTTCTTTCTGGGGTTTTACGTGCCAAAGCCAGTCCTGATTATGAGGCACGCCGTAGTGGAGGGCTCCGGATTAATTTTGACCATCTGGGGTTCTTTAACGTGCACTACAACGCAAGCACACGGGCGTTTTTGCATTTCGCCTGCATCGAAATGCGGCCGCTGCGGCGGGGATTCGAACCCGCGACCTCGTGCTCAGTAGCGCAAGTACGTATGCATAAGAAAGAGCATACTACCTTAAAGAAGCAAAAAGTCTAATTAGAACAAGCACTTTCTGCTACACAGAAAGAACTTACTGAGCTTAAGCAGTATACAGTAGAAACAATAATCTGAAAATCAAAGGCATTCCCTAATTGCATGACGAGTCATTGCTTGAGGTGGTTCAGAAAATTGGTGACAAAGTTGGGGCACCGGTCGCACCAAGTGATGTTCACGTGGTACATCTCGTGCCCACAAAGGAGAAAGAAAAAGAACATAGTCGTTAGATTTGTTTGCAGAGCAACACGGGACAAAGTGCTCTAATCAGCAAAGAAGAAAAGGTATTCCGCCAATGAAATCGGGTTTGCTGACACAAGTCCTGTGTCTGAACTGAACTTATTAAACACTTCTATCTCTCACGGCGACAATACCCTCCTCCTCACCCCAAGATCTCCAGGCCTCAGGCACTGACATTCAGACTTTTGCAAACAGACCTATCCCAATCCGTTCACGTTACATGCGATATTGCGTGATCAGTGTACTGGGCCCATTGTTATTCCTGATATATATAAATGATATTGTCAGTATTATAACCGAACCGGTTCAGATTAAGCTGTTTGCTGATGATTGCATACTGTTCAACGAAATTAACTGTCCTCATGACCAAGTTCTGCTTAACTCTAGCCTCCAGAAAATTCACACGTGGTGCAGTAATTGGCATATGCAACTTAACGCCGAAAAAACTGTTTTTATGAAGATTACTAATAAAAAACTTGTGCATTCCTTTGCGTACACCCTTCCATCACATCCCCTAATAGAGGTTAATGAATATAAATACCTTGGTGTTACCATAGCAAACAGCTTAAGCTGGAACAATCATATTGCGAATGTCTGCTCGTCCTCCTACCGAAAACTTGGGCTTCTCCGCCATAAACTAAGAAACACTCCTTCCAGGGTAAAACATTTAGCATACTATAGTCTCATCAGACCAAAACTAGAGTATGCTTGTTCAGTTTGGGACCCCTATACTAAACAGAATATTGAGGCACTGGAATCAATCCAACGTAAAGCCGTACGCTTCATTTTTTCCAAATACCGTACTACCGACTCTCCCTCCGCTTTAATGAAAGAGCATGCCATTCCACCACTCCAAGCACGAAGGAAAATCCAAAGACTAAAATTTCTATTTTTACTAAAGAACAATAAACTTTCTATGAGTCCTTATCCGTATCTTGTGCCCCTCACTACCCGTCATACAAGGTATCATCATGATCAGTCCCTAACTCCATACCACGCCAGAATAAACGCCTTTAAGTATTCTTTCTATCCGTGCACAATTGAAGAATGGAACAGGCTGCCTTCTGATGCGATTATGTCCATCGACTCTATTGACAAATTGATTGTTTCTTATCCATAGTCATCTTTTGCATTTGTATAAGTTTTCTCCTGTTACTGCTCTAACATGCCCCGCTGTAAATAAGTGCTCATGTTTTTTTTGTTCTTGTTTTTTGCGGTCATTGCGATCCAATTCTCATTGTGCAGTATTGTATTCTTATGCCCCTCCTGCTTGGGCCCACTAAAGGGCCTGCAGTATTTGGTAAATAAAATAAATAAATAAATAAATATATCCGGAGATTCACACTGATGACGCGTGCCCTGCTTGCGGGGATAGATCAACACTTTCATCCATGCTCTGGGGATGTATCTTTATAGCAAGCTCTGACCTCAGCTCAGCTAGGTGGGAGGCGGCCCTGCGCAACCCACTCCTGGCGGAGCAACTTTGGGCTGTCCAGCAGGCCCACGATGCGTCTGGCAGGCTAGGCCTGTCGGTCCGGACGTGGGAGTGGCCCGCGACGTGCTAATACGCGTTCTGCAGGACTGAACAAATAAAAGTTATTAAATCAATCAATCAATCCGCAGGCATTTCGGAATCAGGTGGATGAATGAGCGCTTTTGCACATGCATCACATTTGGTTTCTCTTATCATCCTTCTTGCAGCATAGCCTGCGACGTAATAAATTACTCGGGAGTCACTTTTTGCTGAAACCATTGCGCTGTGATCCATTGGGATGCCAGATGATGTATTTCATGAACTTCGTTGAGACAGCCAATGTCCATTAGCTCGTCAAGCTTCTTCTGGGCCTCTCTTTGGTCCTTGGATCTCCCATGTATGAGGCTCTTTAGCATTGATGGCGACACATTTCTATTTGCAGGTGCATTTGCCAAACTGCAGAACGAAAGACAGTTTGCTGAAAGTAGAAACTGTGTCGGTGTCGGATGATTAATGCTTCCAGACATTTTCCTCAAGATAGTCGACGCTGAAAGAAAGGCAGGTGGGGCGAGTAATGACCCATTCACACTTGCGACTAGGCAAGGTCACGCGACCAAGATAATCGCAAAGCGACCAGCCGCAAGTAGTCGCAAATGGTCGCTTTTCTCGAACGGCAACCGTTTCGGGCCAGTCGCTCGCTGCTCGATTTTATTGCGATAGCAATTATATGGACACTTCAAACAGATTTCTGCCGGTGGCGTCGCCGTCGCCGTCGGCTTGAGGTTCCGTATAAAGTCCAAGGGCGATAAAATCGTCTCCGCGCGCCGTATATGCGAGTGACGCGCGCTATCACGGAGAGCGAACGCACAGCGAAAGCAAACGCGACTTCCGTGGTGCGAAACGCCGTGGAGTTATGGGAGGGATGGAGAGAGGGAGGGGGGCGACGCTTTGCTGCGGCACCAAATGCGGATCTTGCAACCGGGCGCAAGGGGAACTGGCGACGCAATCTCCCACGCGAAAGGAGCAAAGCGGGAAGGCAGCGCGGGAGGGAGGTGGGTGGGGGGGGGGGGGCGGCATCTACTCTGCCAACAACTGCGTTCATGTTTTTTTGCGCTTTGCGCTTGGTTCTTTATTGTTATGTTTGCGCCGGCACGGGCTGCCGGTGTTGTCGCGCGCGCCGTATCTTGCAAGCGATCTCGACACGGCTCTGACCTTTGTATGCGCTGTGCATTCGGCCGCTCAGTTTCCGTTGAAGCGATAGACCGCACGAACCTTTGCTCGCTGCGGCGGCTGCGCTTGCGGCCAGCGTTTTGACAGTGGTTGTCTGCGGTCATCGAGTGTGATCTATTCATGTGTGCTTGTGCGCGCTGACACCACGCTTGTTAATTCAGTTAGTAAGTGAATGTGTCCAACTTTATGCAGCCGACAAACCTACTATCCTTACTCCGAATAGCTCTTGTTAATTTGCTATCGCAATTGATCTTCGCCTTTCGGACGAAACTGCGACACTCTTTTCAGTCGCGCGACCGCAGTCGCAGAACAGCTGAACCAATCATATGCGAAGGAACAGGATGTGCGTATTCGCTGAGATTATTTTACGCGGCAATGACATTGCAAGCAGACGTGAACGGCATATCGCGAGACATTTCGGTTTAGCGACGCGCCGGTCGCATTTGTCAGTGTGAACAGGGGCGTAGCCAGGGGGGGGGGGGAGGCTGATGAGGCTTCATCCCCCCCCCCCCGAAATTTTTTCGTGCCGACATGCACCGCCGACCAAAACTACCACCGACGCCGGGAATCTTTCTGGATTCTGTCTACAATGTGTTTTTCACGCTAGAAAAGACATTTCGGCACGGACATTGCGAACTCGGGCTGTATTTCGTGGCAACACCCTTGCACCTGGAGTCACGTACCGCAAGGAGCCCTATCCGAGCACAAACTTTCAAGGGCTTTTCGATAGCGTGCGGGCGCGTTGCGGCATCTTGCAGCGGCCGCGGAATCTACGGAGCGCATATATTTCAATTATGAAACTTTATGGGTATAATGTTCTCATAAACTTTTGACGCGAAAGGTGCACTGACGTTTCCAAAGGCGTGTTTTAAAAGATTTTCAATTCTGGAACTTTATGGGGTTAATGCTCTTATAAACCTGGGCCAACATGCGCGCACTGGAGCCCTCGTGTCCAAGCCGTTCTAGAAATGAAAGCACGCGCTCGCAATCTTCCATACACACGAAAATAGCTATCACCGTGACTGTGAGCTAGCACCTGATAATTGTTTCCAAACAGTTTCAGGAAGCGTGCCCAATGTGATCGATGAGCTGGACCAGGGCAGGCAAAGTAAAATATGAGGAAACAAGAAAGTAAATGGCCTATTATTGAGGAAATTCTTTTTTGCGAGCGACAAGGTCTGGCTCTCCGCGGCCACAGGGACAGGGGCCCTATGGATTTACGCATAGCCCCCCGCTGAAAATACAGGTTTTTTCCGAGCGCTTCTTCGCATGCGAGCTGATTGTGGAGAAATATATCTGAAGAACCATTTGCAAAGTTGCCCCAGTAATACCTCATATTTACGCCCAGATGCACAAAACCAAATTATAGAAATTTGTGGTGAAATTATCAAAGAAAGCCTAGTTGCAAAAGCAGGTTACTTCTCCATACTTCCTGACGAAACGACGGACGTCGCTGGAATCGAACAGCCTACTTTTTGTGCAAGGTACCTAAACAAGGATGCCAACGACATCGAGGGAGTGTTTTAGGTTTTAGCACCGGAATAGATGCCCTCTCTCATTGCGACTGCAGTTTTTATGTAAATGTGCACAAACTGCTGCAGATTCTAGTCACCCTTCCAGTGACCCCTGCCAGCGCAGAGAGAATATTTTTTTAACAAGAGTTTACTAAAAAAAACTACTTGCGCTCTACAGTGTCTGTGGAACGCATGGTTGGGCTGGCGCTTCTATACACCCACAGAGACGTCGGCATCAACGTGTCCGAAGTCATTGCCCGCTTCGCTCAACTTCCCCGTCGAGAAAAGTTTGTCCTTTAGATAGCGAAGCAGCAAAAATCAATGCAAGTAAAAAGCTCTGTTACTTCAGGTCCATAAGCTCGTAATTATGAAAATATATGACGGTTTGTTAGCTTTTAAAACCGTAGAAATTTTAGTCGTTTATTCTAGCAGTTAGCATCATGATCAAATTATCATGCGAATACGAAAATTACGAGGACATCAATATCCAATTTTGACCGACCTGGCTCATTGAAAGCCCGGCCCACGCGGCGTTTGCCAAAAACACACTCGGATATTGGGTAGTTGAACTTGCCGCATCATCTATGGCTTTCGTTTGTCCTTTTTTTTTTGCGTTTTAGCTACCTGCTCTTATTTCTTTTTTGAAACGAAGCAATACCCTCGTTTAATTTTGGGTGCAGAATAATTGTTGTCCCTGTGCAGGCAGTTAAATTACACATTTTCCTACTGATTTCTGCATTATTCTACCCACATGGCGCTGTCGCGACCCCTGCATGGCCCAAGTACATATCACGATTTCTGCGTTCATAGTTTTGTTCTTGCCTAGATCATCCGTCCTTCTGTGCGCAAAGTTTACTTTCTGTGACTGCGCAACATGTTTATTTGTCTTGATTGACGCATTATGTACAGTGACGTTTGCTTAAATACGTAGATTTATTGGAGACTTAGACGTATATTTAAACATCTTGTTGCGAGGTTTTGTGTGTACAAGCACTGAACTTTGTTTCCAGCGACTCTTTTTTTTTGCCCTTTAGCGAGTTGTATCTTCGCATTTGTATATTCCATTCTATCATCGCATTTCTAATGTATATTTTGCAGAACTCCTACTTTTTATTTGTACTCACTGTTGCGAGTACAATCTCGGTGTAATTACAATACACGACCGGTTACAGCTGCTCCTGCTCAATCTATTGCAACGACGGACAGCGTCATTGAGGTTTTTTCCTGGCCGTTGCATATGTGCAGAAATGCAAACAAGGTTCTTGAATGACAAAGATTCATCAAAATATTTGTCCTCAACTTATTCATTTCATGGCCTTTGCGTATTTCATATCAGCTGCATGTACTGCTTTGCTGGTTTCGAACTGATATAGTTCTCAAGTCCGTGTGATATTTTCTTTACTTATTAAATAGACAAAAAAAACGCGGCAGCATTGATATCAGTTATTTCTGGGACAATTTATTGGACATACGAATATATTCTTTATGAAAAAATACATATTTTACTTGACAGTGCGTAGCGTTCAATAATTCGTTTGCAGCATCTAATATACAATGGCATTGGCAATGCAGTTATTATTCATGTATTTGATCCCTCGACAAATTCTATAAGGAGGAGGCCACGCTGCAACCTGAGCACCCCCCCCCCCCCCCCCCCCGAACAAAATTTCTTGCGCCACTGAGTGTGAACACCGTTCGTCTTGAGTAGATTTCTGGTCGCCAGTCGCAATCGATCGCGGGACGTCGTCTAGTCGCAAGTGTGAATGGGCCGTAACAGTTACGGATGGAACGCGCGCAAGCGGCTTTCACTACACGCATGGACTATTCATGAGAGAAGTTTTCCTGGTATAGAGAAGTACGGGCGTCTCTAAGGCCCGCTGTTGCCTTACCGACGCTCGCAGTCGCCTTAACGAAAACAGGCAATGGCATGCGTCATTTTTTTAGCTATTCTTTTTCTTCCTTGTTTTTATATTGCTACAAATCAAGCGGATCACCCCGTCTGGCTTCTTAGGCGGCCCTAACCTTGGAGAGGATGACCTTCTACTGCACATGCGCTCAAAAAATGCTTGTCTTTCTCACAACAGAAGTATAGGCTAATGACCACTGTAAATATTGAAGACCATGTATGGAAGGAACAATCAAAGGCGCCTTTAAAAAGCATTATAGGGGCTTGTCTTTTTTCATGATAATCTAGGGGGACTAGCGATGCAACCGGCTGCTGTGGAGGCTCTGCATCTTGCTTGTTAAGCTGCAAAAAGTCGCATCGATTGCCATGTTGGACTTGTGTTTCTTGCGTCGAAGACGGAGCTTCGATGCTAAGGAAAATAATCGCATCAAATAGAGAACAAAATTATTGGCAGACTCTGGTGACTCCATTCCAGAGGTGGGCAAATGTATCCTGATACCGAGACAAGATACTGCTACGATAAGTATTTGGAATAAAGATACAAGATACAAGTAGATAATTGGATCTGATAGGATACCGGCTATTTTTAGATTAAGGTACTTCGATACATTAGTTAATTCCTCTTTATAGATCCACTGTAGAGGCCGCTGCAAGTGTATACACATTTATTTACACATTTCTTATCTCCCGCCAGCAAACTTCTTCCATTTCAAATTTCCTTTACTAATATGCACAATTTTCTTTTGGCGTTCTTAGAAAGTACTATATCGCAATTCCACATGTCTATGGTGCTGGCTGGACGTGCAATGCGCAGCAGATCAAAGCAAATACGCGACGCAATCACAGATTATTCATGCTGGCTTTGTTATCGGCTGATTCAATGCTTTGTGCTCCATTCATGATACGGTCTAGTGTCATATACTGCTATATGTTCGTTTATATAGTTTCATAATTGTCCCACATTAAGCTTCAGCACGTGGTCTGCATATTACGCACTGAATAGGCTGCAGATGCCATATGGACAAAACAATGCTTCTAAACAATACATTGCGTTATATACCCCCCCCCCTTTTTTTTTTAACACGAAAGTGTTTTATGCCGGGGTCCACCAAGACTTCACTGACGTATTTCCGTCACGGAAATACGTCACACGAACATACACGAACATAATACAAAGAAAGAAACCAGAAGAAAAAGTTCCACAAACATGCAAAATTTGGAAATCGAAACCACGACCTCTCGGTCCGCGACGATAGATCGCCGAACGTTTAACCCATTGCGCCACAAACGCATTTGCAGAGAGCTACACAGACGCGCCTTATATATCTAACACTCCTCCGTGTACCCGCGCTCTTGCTCGGGGCGGTGCCGCCGCCTACGAGCAGAAAAGAGAAGTACTGCATTATGACACTAACGCGCACCGACAGTGAACGCTTCGGTGGTCTCAGCACTACGACGCCTCGATGCCAGCATTCGAAGGGACGCTGGCATCAAGAAGCACTACCAACGCCACTTAGGTGGCGTTCACCGTACTCAGCACAGCGGAGCGTGGCCTCCGCAATTAGCTCTGAAAATGTTTCTGAAGTTGATCGCGGAGGCTGCAATTACGACGCGCTGTACGCGCTGATTTGACTCGGTGACGATTCAGTTACGTGCTTTGTCTTGCGCGTTGTATTAGTGTGTCAGTTACGTGCTTCGTCTTTCGCGTTGTGCTAGCGTGTGCAGCGTAGTGCAGCTTCCATATGCACGACGGTTGCTCATGGTCATCGACGTTGGTATAGTCGTGATGGAGGAGACGTGCCACCAGGCGTCAGCGTGGGTGCATCAACGCCTAAGGGCGCTTTAGCCACAAAACACCAATAGACATTATATATCAATGTGCAATAAACATTACACTACTTCTGTGAAGACACGTTTCACTTTCGTGTTCTATACCGATTCCTATATAAGAGGGATCAACCCCATTTTTTTCTTATGTTTCGAGGCCTCAGTAAATGCGGTAAGTGTAGCTTAGAGTATAAAGTTATATATAATTGACAGACAAAAGTATTTGAGACTAGAGCCCCATATTCCGAGGACTGCAACGGGACCCACATGAGCAACAGGAACCTAACACTAAGAAAAAAAGCAATAATAAAACACTTGTAAAGATCAGATACAAATTCATCTGTGGAAATTACATGAATATAAAAGAGGAACAAATACAGGAAAAATACACAGACGAAAGCATAGATCGCGATTAGGTATTAAGAAGAAATACTTTGAGAGCTCTTCTAAATTAAAATATCGATGTTAGCGGTTCCAAAGATATATTGCAGTAAATGGCACAGTTTTTGTACCATAATTGTTGTGCACACGTGGCAATATTACATTTATGTTGCGTTCAAAACGAGTGTTATTAGTAATGCGCGTACCCACCGTGGTTGCTTAGTGGCTATGGTGTTGGGCTGCTAAGCACGAGGTCGCGGGATCGAATCCCGGCCACGGCGGCCGCATTTCGATGGGGACAAAATGCGAGAACACCCGTGTACTTAGATTGAGGTGCACATTAAAGAACCCCAGGTGGTACAAATTATTCCGGAGTCGCCCACTACTCCGTGCCTCATAATCAATACATGGTTTTGGCGCGTAAAATCTCATAATGTTTTTTTGTAGTATTGCGCAATAAATCCTTATTAATAAGTTTAAAGGCCAGTTCATTATTGATATCCTTAAACAAGTAATTCAGTATTAAACTACTTAAATATGGATGGAATGTGATATTCATGGAGCAATATACATAGCATTAATAATTATACACTAGTATGGCGGCGTGTACTGTCTGTAATAATGCGGAGAGCCTGGCTGTGAATGTGCTGCAAAGAGGAAGTGCGACAATGATTTGTGTTACCCCAGGCGACTATTCCGTATGTTAGATGAGTATGGATGAAAGAGAAGTGAACAGATAAGAGCACATTAGCTTAACTTACACAAAAGAAAAATAACCATTAGATTTGACGTGTACGCGAAAGAAATGCTTATACACAAGGAATAGAAGATGGCAGCCGGTGAATGTCTTCAGTTAAAAGAGCGTTCTTATCCTTGCTTGGTGACATAAGCCACAGCAGAGACTAAATAGCAGGTAAATAACGTAAAATCATCATCATCACCGCAACGGCATAGATACCAAAGATTTGAGCAACACACTGCTTTTATTACCAGTGTTCCCAGAAAACAATGTCCAGGAGTAGGGATAGTAGTTCTTTCGGCGATGAATAGATCTGTCAAAACTTCAGCAGATATGAGACGCCACCACTCCCACTACACGATCCGATTGAAGTGTCAATAATATCCTTGCGATTCTCTTGAGCGGGCGTTCAAAAATATGGAAACGCAAAGGGCCCCAAAATATGTTGCCATGATTAACCTAAGAACCACGCATGAACTGCTATTGCGCGATTGGCCAGCATTTGTGCTGGAATAAGGGCGCTAAACTCGCATGATTCCCCTTCCCTCTTCCCCAGAACAGAGTAGCGAGGCACACACCATTCGCAACTCTAACTGTTCGTTGAGACATATACTGTCCTACAGCAAAAGTCCCATAAAACAATGATCTCTGATTTAGCGCCTGCTTTTGCAGCTGCCAATTCTATTATGGAGCGTCTGTTAGGGTATTTATCAGTGAGTGAATGAGGCGCTCGAAAAGTGGAATCAATGTTCTGAAAATAACGTAACGCTATTCCAATATGTTTTTATTCCAATCTCCTGACGTGAAATTTATGTAACCACTGTCGCAAGCATCGGGCGGGTACCCACATCGTTGTTTGAACAGCCCAATCAAACGTTCTCCTTGCTTATAGAAGGTAACTTTCGTTTGCTTTCAAATGAAGCTTCAAACTTTTCACAACCGCGATAGCTCCCCATCTGATATAACGTGTACACACTGATTATGGATTATTAAAACGCACAAAACAAAATGTTCATTCCTAATTCAATGCCTTTTCATCATTAGCCCTCTGCTATTGGTCCAATGTTTTCTGGCTACGCCCACTTCGCCTGTCTATCACGCGACCTCACAAAACCGCGGAAACTCACCACGTCAAAGTGACGTGTACGCGAAAAAAAAATGCATTATTATGCCGAACAAAACTGAATTTTTTTCTGAATAGCCACAGACTGCCCCGTTCCGAAAGGAATAGAAGATGGCTTCCCGCCGATTGCTCAGGCCTTGCTACTCGCACCTGCCGGTGAGCATGTCTTTATTTGCGCATGATAAACCTTTTTTTCGAGTCAGTAAAACGTTATCGAGCCCTTTCGGCTTGCATACGACATCGCTCTGCCAACTCTTCCTTGCTGAGGATCCGTTTTAGTGGCATTCTTATCCTTCCGTTGCATGCCGCCGCGATTTTCGACCAGCCACCGCAAGCTAAGTAAGGCGAAGCGAACCAATCGGAGAATCCGGCACCACCCTCTTCATGCGGTTATCTATTTTCACTGTGCTGACTCGGCCCCATCGAAACCCTCTCCACTAGAGCATGCTCCTCACCTCTTGTCAGCCAATTCGATAAGAAAAACCGCTGAGTGTAGACAATGTTATTGGTTTGGAAAGCGAACAAAGGTGACCTCCTGTAAATGACGAGAGTGTTTGATTGGGTTGTTCACACAGCGCTGCGGGTCACCGCCCAATGCTTGCATCGGTGGTTACGTAAATTTGTCGGCAGGAGTTTCCAATCAAATCACTTTACGTTATAGCGCCCCTGGGCCGCGATTTTGTAGCAAGGCATTATGACTTATTCTACTCTAGTCTTATCATCCACCGCTCACGGCCGGCTGATCCCGTTGATAATGCGAGCGGACCGTCGCTCCAACCACTGACAAAGCGCGATAAGCGCGAAAAGGCATTATGACATTAAAGGCATCGCTACAAAATACCGGCCCTGGTGTGTTCATGCGACCAGTGGGCTACCCCACGGACCTTACTGGAAAAAGTTAGGGCCAGCCACCCATTGAAAAATGGCTGACAGGCCTCTCACTCTCGCCTTTTTTGTGTGTGTTAGAGGCTGAGCATTGTCTCCATTGCTAAGGCATGCTTCTGTAAGATGCCATAATTTTGCATTTCTGCAAATGACTTTTTCTCAGGTATCTTTCACTGGATATAAGGTTTTTTTTTATAAGCTTTGTCTTTTTCATTATGCATATCGCTGCCACTGCAAAGTCGCGCTTTTTTAGACCAATATTTTCTGCCTCTGTATATAAAAAAAAACTGTAGGCGACCTTAAGGTTTTCTTTAAGTGTGTGTAGAAACTTCTTACTCGCTCACCTGCTATCATCATCATAGTGATTGTTGTTCCATAAAAATGCCATGTTTGCTCATCGACCGCTCATCCTGTATGGTCCTTCGCGGGTTTCTACAAAATGGTGCCGAAACCCGAGAGCTGTATTAATCAATGACCGAACAGCCCCCAAGACCGACTGACAATGAGCCCACGCATGGATTCGCCGCAAAGAGCGGAGTCAACGAAAGCAACTGCCCTCATCCATCCACCGACAGCCCCCAGCTACAAGGAGGCCAAGGTGATTATGGATAGGGCACTTATCAGAAGGACGGTAAGCCTCATTTTCGACGATATGGACACGGCGCTCAGTGAGGCCACAACGGCTAAACTGCACCTCATGAGCAGCCGGCTCGAAATGCTTCATGAGAGGCTTTGTTTCCTTGATGGAAAGATTGAAGTGCTCATTCCTGATGACGAAATATATGAAGAATATACCTTTCAGGTTGATTACAGTGATAAACTGGTTACACTGCAGTCTAAAATCAGATTTGCTAATGAGATGACAAAGAGTGTAAACAGTAAAGACGTGTCACAGATCTCTGGAGAGGGAATGACCATCTTATTACTCTTGTGCCTTGAAGCGTTGCAAAACATACAACCTGTAAAAGATTGTAAGACCAAAGCTACAAGCCATGGCTGCATTGAAGAAGATAAAGGAAAGAACAACATAAAGACAGAAATCTTCAAAGACATGGAACTACCTGCTGAAGACAATATTGTTGTGTCTAAAACCGATAGTAACATGGTTAGAGACGTGTAGGACGCAACCGAAGGCAGCTATCCACTGATGTCATCAACTTGGACTTTAGAGACGCGCCGAAAACACAAGGATGAACAAGAAGTAGCTCCAGTAGCCACAGGAACACTGAATGAGCATTTGTACAGTGTGCAGGACATGCGAACAGTTCAAATAGCAACATGCAGTTCGACAACGTATCTGCTAAACAGTCCGGGAGTCCACGAAGACCTCATTTTCACCGAAGAGTCACAGTGCTGTCCAGACAAGGGAACGCAAATCGATTGTATTGATGACCATGAAGGCGCATGCATGAGCCGAAGTGAAATGAATTCTAACCAGTACAGGTGCCGACGGCAGGACGCCCATCGTCACTGTGCAATCAACCTAGAAGAGCGTCTGGCCACTTCCCTGTCTCCCGCTGTCAGAACTAACTGCTTAACTCTCAAAGAATCCTACGTGGCACAAACAACCAACGTCCGACAATTAAGACCACTACTGCCGCAGATATCCAGAAAAGCAAGGACAACTATGCATCTGAGACCAGATATCATCTGCGCAAAATCAAAGCACTGCAAAGACGGAACAGGGTGTCTGTATCGCCGATTGCTTTGCCGAGGCTGTGCTTCGCTTGATGGCGTCCACACTGTTTCAAGGAAGATCAAGCAACGACCACAGAATACTAAGCGTCAGCTACTGATGTTCAACGTTGAGCAACGTCGTCTAACACCACTACGTGTGCACGCGAGAACTGGCACTACGAAACAAAGTGCAACTGTGCATTCGGTAAGGCAACAAGGACATGGTAGAGATCCTTGTAAATACCGATCACAAGGTGAATTTACACGACAGAGTGAACAACGCCGCCCGTGCGAGGTTTCCTTCACGTTATTTGGCCTGCTTGAACTTCACGATTGTTCTGATATGGTGAAACCGGACTGTCTCTGTGCCAAGGACACGAAAATAACCCTGCATGTCGCGGCGGAGAGTGTGTAGAAACTTCTTCCTCGTTCACCTGCTATCATCTTCATCATCGTGATTGTTGTTCCATAAAAACGCCATGTTTGCTCATCGACCGCTCTTCCTGTGTGGTCCTTCGCGGGTTTCTACAAAATGACGTAGAATGGCACATCGAGCTTAGGTAGCTTAACGTGTGCACGTGCTTGATGAAAGTCATCGTGAGATGCGTGTGTATAGTCGTTGTTTGCAAAGCGGAAAAAATGCGTTCAGCGCGGGATTTCGCGAGGACGATAGATTCTTGATACTGTCCGACGCTTTGAAGCTCATACTCAAGGTTATCATCGGTAACATGCTCTTCTACTTGGTTATCGAGGTCTGTAAGCATAGTTTCCTTTATCTTCAATAGGTTAAGATGGTCGGTCAGCTCACCAGATGGTGTTGGTTCCGTCTGCATAAGAGTTGTCATGTCGCTGATGATCCTGGTGACCGCCGCTCGAACGGTAGCACGCTTCCGTCGTAGCCTTTCTATGCTGTCACGTCGGGAATCGGAGGCCTCGTGATGACGTGGATCGTTCTTTGATTTTGTCGCAGCGTCGTCGCGTTGATCGCGTCGGTCGGTCGTCCTATTCAGGGAGCTCGCTTCATCGTCAGGGGTCTTCAACTGTAGATCTGATCCTGGTCACAGCACCATACTGTTAAAAAACCAGGAAGTGAAGCCGAAGTTTAATGTCGCTAGCTTGGATAACGCACGTCCTTCTCCTACTACATCCAGAGGAGCAACTGACGACGTGTCCTAACGCGCTGACGGAGCGCGCGTCAGAGCACGAACAATGAATGGCTCATATCCCCTCCAGCAATGGCTCATACCCCCGTAAACGCAGCCTCTCCATTACGACGACAGAAGAAAAGTGAAATTCTACGCTGGAATGAGGAGTGCCAACGAGCCAGCTGTAGAAGAAGACGACGACGCTCGAGACATTGCTGATGATGATAGTTAATCATCATATTGATGAGAAAGACCTGACGGTTAATTGGCCCTTTCCTTAACTAAACTTACGCTCCTATATTATATTTATCCTATTCAACTCTTAACTTGAACCATTACCTCCTTTTAGATGGATTTTTATTATTCTCAGGGTATTGGAGACACCTCAACTTCCGCTTGCCTGAGACCAACATCCGGTGTGCTCCTTGAGACACATAATGTAGCTAGGTGCTAGCGCCATAATAACTTGCGAGAGCCTTTTACTTGATATAATGTTTCCGTCATGGAAGATTACTTAATCTTTTGCATCATGCATGTTGCTGCTATTGCAAAGCCATACTTTTGTGAGTGTATCACTGCGCATATGTGTAGGCTTTTGTGCGAGATACTTTCATCCAGGCTTAAGATTTTTTTTGTGTGTGGTTTAGTCATCTGTTTCCTGCACCAGCAACATCTTGCTTCTACAGCAAAGATGTGCTTTAGTGATGTGCTATTACTGTGTTTTTAACGCGATAGCGTTAAGGACCCCATGTCGCAGACCCCATGTGGCAGGCTTCGGCGTCGGTGTTAAAGGGCCCCTAAACCACCTCAGATATTTCTTTAACATTTCAAGTAAACACTCGCATCGAGTTCAGATTGCCGTCACGATCAGCGATGCCAAACGCTGCAGTGCTACGCGCCGCGGGAGCGCCAGGAAATAAAAAATAAAAACAAAAAAAAAAAAACAATGCCGTCCTCCTTCCCTCGCCTTTCCGGTATCCCCAGCGGTCGTCACGATGTCAGCAGGGGGAATCTGGCGATGTCAACTGCGGAAACGATGTCCATTGGTCGAAGAAGAACCTACGACTTCCGGTTAGTCTGCTAGCAGGCACGCGCGCTTTCTGCTCTTCCTCGTCGTGTTGCTCGTTTGTGCGCAGTTGCGAATCGTTAACTACAGCCCGCAAGGCAAGTGCCAAATCGCTCACGTTCCAACACAGTCGTGCTTATCGGTCTGATTAGCTGCGCGAACAGAGTGCGACAGTGTTGGCCTTTCTAGACGAGCGCGCAACACAGGGTCTATAGCGGCACGCTTCGCATGAACACGGGCCGGCACCGCAACAGCGGGTAGCCGAGAAGCGCTGAGTCCACGTCCCCGTTACCGGCACAGTAACTCGCCGCATACCGTTTGCCGATGAGATTTCCTTGCCGTAGAGAGAATGAGACCGGGACCCATTTGTGCGGCAGCCTCGCCGCCACCGCCGCCGATCGCTCGACGGCACCGATATCGTCGCTAGGCCTTTTCCGGCTGACTTCAAAGCTACACTCTAATCTTGGTAACCTATAAGTATACCTATAAACACGAGTAACGAATAAAATAACGGTTACATCGTCCGTCCTTTTGATAGTTTTCATTATATTGCTCACGTTAAGGGTTACAATGACAAAACTGAGTGCGACGGGAGCTGTTTATTAGTTACTTTGATCTGCTGCCAGCATGTAACCTCTATATTGTAACCTATAGAATTTGAAGTAACCTTTAACCGAGACCTCACATAAGTAACCTTTAACCTAGACACGCCGGCGCCCATGTCGGCGCGCGGGCGCCGGCATGTCTCGGTTACAAGGACCGACCGCCATATAGGCGCCCGCCACCGTACCGGAGGGAGAGAGAAAAATCCGACGGTAGGGAAGCGAGTTCGCGGCTCACGTTCCAGGCAGTTTTTTTAGGAGGCGTTTGCTGTGCATGTGTGTTTTGTTGCTGGTTTCGCGCCAATTTTGTCAGTGGCAATGGCAGTGACGAACCGGGACTTGTTTGAGATAGCGTGTGGCCGCTGCAAGGATTCATTTTGCGACTGTGAGAGCTACAGTGTCCTCAGTTCGACAAACATTCGCTGCGAATACTGTGACCACAGCCCCGGACCGCATGAAAGAACAGACGAACTTGGTAAGTGTTCTTGTATTGTGCTGGTTTGTCTGTGTTCAGTATATAATTAGGCTGCAGCTTTTCTTTCATCAGAGGAGAGGGAATTAAGTGGAAAAAAAGTAAGCAAAGGGGTAAGCAGCGATTCTCGCGGAAACGCATCGGTGTTTCTGCCACGCTCAAAAGGAAGCTTTAAGGCCCGTCCACGTTACCGGCACGGCAACTCGCCGCGCGAGTTGTCGGCACATTTGCTTCTATATATCTTGCGATTCTTTGAGGGATCGGCCATTTGTACTTGCTGAATGTTGTCTTGTGTAGAGCGCGTTCATGAGGAGGCTGTTATTTGCAAGGAAGGTCCGGAAGCACCGGGCAAGAAAAAGTGCAGATTTAGTTGTGTCGCCGGCACCCCGCGCAACTATTACAAATGAGGACGCTGCTTTTGAACTACAGGTTTGTTCCTTAACGTCTTTAATCAGCATTAGAAGCAACATCATGCCAAGTCTATTTATCTGAGCATGAAACCGTGCGAAACAACGGGACAACACGAGAACTCGGGCACGTGGTGCTGTTTCTTTGTGTTCTCTTCTGGCTGTCCCGTTTTGCGCTGTTTCACGCTCAGATACGTACCAACTGGCCCGCCTACAATCCGTGTTGCAGTCTATTTCTTTGTATACATTCTGGCCAGGGAGGGGCGCTGCCATTTATGCAAATAATTAAATTCTTTCCAGGCCCTAAGCTCCTCAAGTATGACTGGTGCATCACTTGACACGGACAGAATAAGAACCCTGCTCACGGTGATCCTCCCAGACTGCCGCAATAGACACATTTTTGCTGGCAGCAAGCCGAAGTGATCACTGTCTCCACATCTGGATTCCAACGGTCACTTATTTTTTGCCTTTTGACATATTATGTTAAGAACCTAGAATATCCATTTGCGTTTTACCGAATGCTTGCTCTCGTGCATAAAGTTGTGCTACCAGGAGACAAGCTAGTGAAAGGACTGCCCGTCTGAAGCGTCTCTTTGCGCTCCTAAGCAAGAAAAATGTCATCTAGGGAGAAGCTCTGTTCTCGCTGCTTTCCATGTTTTTCAGCAACTGTGAAGTGAACGATAAAACAACATATGTGATTTACTTTAATGCTGCTAGCTCGAAAGGTGGGAGAGGCTTTTCCCATAAGCAGCTATTTTTTTTCACGTCATACATTGTTTACTTCTAGTCACAAGCAGTGCATTTACTTGCTCTAGTCATTTGTTCCCCTCACTTGTGGTGAAGGCTGGTTAATTTTGTTTTACTTGTGTATTTAGAGGCCTCAGAATTTCTTATAGACATAGGTTAAGCATTTAATTCACCCACGTAGATGGTTCTGTTTTGCAAAAACTAATGCACTCTATTTCCCTTCATTGCTCAGTGCTAGCAGATCGGTATACAGGGTGTCCCAGCTATCAACGCAGCACAATTAAAAAAAAAGGAACGCCGTTACGCGAAGCACACCTAGTGCGTATTGTTTCCAGTACAGTGAAGTAGCCGCCAGTACTTTTTTTTCGTTATTGAGATCTAATTAGGTAATTGTAATTAATTACCTAACCCGAGAAGTACTGTCCTAATTATCAAAGTGTCAATGAGAAATGTGTAGAGTACCCTGAAAAACTACCGATACAACTTTCTGTTGCTCAATACGTGCTACATAAATGTGTTTTTCCGAGTGTGAAAGAAGGCCGCGAATACACGCAGAATTACCGCGTGACTGGCCGCTCGAGGCACTTTGCGTGTATTCGCGGGCTTCTTTCACGCTCGGAAAAAGACTTTTATGTAGCACGTATTGAGCAACAGAAAGCTGTATCGGTAGTTTTTCATGGTGCTCTACAATTTTCTCATTGATACTTTGATAATTAGGAGAGTACTTCACGAGTTAGATAAATAATTTTATTACCTAAATAAATCTCAGTAACGAAAAAATTACTGGCGGCTACTCCACTGCACCAGAAACAATACCCACTAGGTTTGCTTCGCGTAACACCGTTCCTCTTTTTTAAATCGTGCTGCGTGATAGCTGGGACACCCTGTATGTCTCTGCGCTTGTGCAGAAATCTAGTATTGCAGTTATCAAATAGCATAAATTGTGATATGTTTGTCATTTCACACAGTTGTGGTTCGATGACTGTATATGGGAGGTCTCATGGATCGTATTTTTTGTATTATATCTTGTTGAACAAAATACTTGTAATAAAGAATTTCGTACTTGAGAGTACTCCAACTTATTTCTCGAGAACATTCACAGAATATTAAACGGAACAGCTTATTACAAAGGCTCAGGCGCATAGTTAGGAAATGAAATACTGACATTGCCTTCAAGTACATTTAAACAACTCATTGTCACCATATTATTGCCAGCAGCGCTTTGTAGTATGCTTTTGCTCGCCTGAACTTAATTACGTATTATAGCCAACCTACATTACTCATGAAGATGTTGCTTCCCCATGTGTTTTTCTTCATTGAGTGTGTACTTCAAGTAATTTTGTGCCTTTGGAAGATGGATTTTTAATAAATAGTGGCTTTTGTGCACAAGTAATATTCTAGGAACTGGAGACATTTTTGGCTTCCACATATTTTGGAGGGACACTAACTCAGAGGCACTATATTTTTGAAACCTACAGCTGAGTTATAAGGGCGGTCAAGCAGGGACTGTACCCCAAAGACTATGTTAAATTTAGGGGTTACTTCAGCAATTTATTCAGACGTCTTTATTGTGATTGCGCTATATTTTTATAGCTAACCTATAAATATATCACCACGTCATGATTCAAAACGTTCTGCATCTCGAATGGGGCCAACATTGTGATGCCTGTCAGTTGCCTCTGATTTCTTTTCACCACAGATTGTCATGCAGAAGTTTGAATTATGGGACTGAAAGAAAAATGTTTGCGTCAATACCAATTCGAGCGAGTTATGTGCTCTCTTCAAAGCTTTAATGAAATGCATTGACAGTGGAAGTCTCTTCTTTAGTCCCACAATTTAAACATAACATCTGAGGTGATTTAAGCATAA
Organism: Dermacentor silvarum; assembly: GCF_013339745.2. Lineage (NCBI taxonomy): Eukaryota > Metazoa > Arthropoda > Arachnida > Ixodida > Ixodidae > Dermacentor > Dermacentor silvarum. Next base: position 218,914,065 of record NC_051154.1, read on the forward strand.
CAATCTGAGGTGAAACATATCAGTCAACCGGCAGGCATGACAATATCGGCCCAGTTCGAGATGCAAATACTTTGCAGTGGAACATTGGAAATTTTCTAGGTTGGCTATAAAAATAGAATGCAATCAAAAAGAAAAATATCCCTATAAGTTGCTGAAGTAACCCCTAAATTTAACACGTCCTTTAGAGGTTACATTTGCTTTAGAAAATAGAAGACTACAGCGTAACCTCTAAAGCTACATCTTTTTTAAGGGTAGCAATGTACCTTTTATTTTATATTGGTTACAATGTACCTTATATTTTGTATTATTTAAAATGCACCTTATAATATATTAGTTACAATGTACCTTATAAATGTGAAATTGTGCACCTATACTAAGGGTTACCCAGCTAAGGGTGTACCCGCGCTTTGTGTGATGAAGTGCACGGACCAAAGTTTCATTCTACTGGCGTGGTCGCTTGAAAATTTCACACAATTTTCATCATTATTAGGCACAATTTCGCGAAAATCGCAGTGCAGAATCAGAGCCGATCGCTGTGAGGGGCGCCTCAAATAGATTATTTTGAATCGTTTTTGGGCCGGCCTGTCATCCTCAGCATATCTGTGGTACTAAGGAAATGTGCACGTGCTGATATTTACAGCACGCTACATTTTGTGCATTCTTTCTTACCTTCACCGTTGATTAACTGCTCCTGGAAGAAAGTCACAGCCGGAGAAGTGACAGCGATTCGATTTCACTGCGACTGCTTACTGTACCTACTTATTTCGGATAGCCATGTATGTGGTGAAGTAGCGTGTATTGTTATTTTCATCGTTATTCTTCAGCTATTTGCCATATTTTCATTTGTTTGGCTGGCTGTAGCATTCGACCGTCCTGCTAGCCAAAGGAACACTACAGAGAAGCAGTAAATAATTTCCGTAGACAGGGCACGATTCTCTTATGACTTTTTTTTTCGTAGCTTGCTTTGTTGTTGCGGCTTCCGTATTTATCTGTTGGTGGCTGTCTCCTATCACTACTGAATTTTCATTTTCAACCTCGTATTGGCACAAGCCTTCTCAGATGCCAGTACGAGGTCGCTTTGAACAAAAAGAAATTCCGAAATAATAAATACTCTAGGAGTCGTTCCCCCAGCTCAATTCTAAAAAAACTGCGCACCTCCAGCATGCTGTTTTGTAAGCCTGCAGTTGTTGACCGGGAAAATACAGAAAAACACACTCACACATGCACAAAATACAAGAACGGACAGACCCACCACTTTTGTTTTCATTTCTAACCACGACGAACTTGGAGCTTTTACTGCCAAGGCATCATCAAGATAAACAAGTGGCGAAGATGCTTAGAAGAATCGAGACACACTGCCAGCAGGAGAGAGAAGTCGTAACGTGTCGTGTACGTGTCCCAAGGGAGCAAGAACGATAGTGCTCTACGGGCTTTCTTGCCTCTCTTGCCGTTTGTTTTTTGAGTAATTTATGTGCTACAAGCGCACGTTTTTTTGGCCAGGCAAGAAGCTTAGTGGTGATGTGGGAAGACGGCGGTAGGTCTGTAAGCAAATGGCACTGCCTACTTTCCCTTCATTCGTTCATAAATTATTCACCAGTGTAAACTCGAGGTAGGAAATAATTGCCTTATCTGTTCCTCGCTTGGTGTTGTCCGTTACGGTTGCTTTTTTTTTCGATATCGTTCGCTATCATGGTGCTCTGCTCACCCGTTTGCTAGTCCCCATCTTGTGATGGTTGACGAGCAGCACGTGTATGGTATAATCAGGATGTGATCACCTACAGCCTCACGCATTGCGAACGGTGAGCTACATTTGGCAAGAAATCTATAAACTATGTCCACTATCAGCAAAAATACTACATGGCCACAGGTTGGATTTCAAAAAGTCTTGGTTTACGCTGATCATGTTGTATAAAAACACCAACAGAAATCTGCTGTTTCATTAAAAGTATTTTTAGCGGGGCAAGAAAGAGGTGTTTACCGAAACTATACTCATTATCGAAGGTTTCGCTGCAAAGCGTGAAGCCATCCACCAACCCAACACGAAAACAGCGTGAAGGCGTCGCTGCGAACCGTGAGGCCCTACTGAAACAGGAGCGCCAAGCCCAAAATGAATGAAGGGTCGCAACCCACGTATCTCAACTATTCACAGTGGTGGACAGGTACTTTAAGAAGCACATCTTCAACGACGTTTGGTGGTTCGTTTGATAGCGTATGCGACCGTCTACAGCATACATCAGGCATCTCGAAGATCTAATAGAGGTTCGTACCAGTGCTCGTGGAAGGGTTCTCGTCCCAGGACGTCACACACTTTGTCGTCGGCTCTACTTGCAGATAGAGCATCTAAAAGAACCAAGGACATCTTCAAAGCACCTGATTCACAGAGTTCACGTCCTTGGCGTGCAAGGTCCGTTAACCCACTACGTACTTACATCAAGAATAAATGGGGTACTTGGCCACGTCTTCATCAGGGGGATCAATGACTCTAGAGCCGTCATATAGATGTCTGACTAATCAATCCACTGTCTTCACCTATATATACAGGTTTTAAAAAACAGACAGTCACAGCAAGCGAACCGACAATGGCAGGAAACAGTGGAAACCTCGAGCTTCATCATTAGTCACCTTCTTGCATGAGCAGCGCACTCTGCTTATCCAAATAGCAAGAATATCCTTGACTACAATATATATATATATATATAATATATATATATATATATAGTTCAAAAATTGAAGCACGTAGGAAAAACATAACAGAACTTTACTGACGTTTCAGTACCCGGACCCCGGCCGAAACGTCAGTAAAGTCCTGTTATGTTTTTCCTACGTGCTTCTTTTTTTTAACTACTTCTGTGCCAGCTCCTGTGATTCCTTGCTTCACTAATATAAAGATATATATATATATAATATATATATATATATATATATTGTTCAGCCATCTGGCCATCCCTGTCAACAGTCCCTGTATATAAATCCTGTCCCTCTTTATCTATTTGACGCCCCCGTCACACATTGGTGCAGGAACGAGGCTAAGGATAATGGTATAGAAATACCATGATCGTTTTCTCATTGGACCACATGCCATATACATATGTGTACGTATGCTTGTGTAACACGTCGCAGATGTCGTCGCAGTCAGCGTTTCTCTCGCCTACGCCTGTACAATACCTATATATGTAGAAGCCAGCAATCGGGGTGTCATAAACGCTTGCTGAATGGCTGGAGTTGAAATTATGCCGTCAATGTGATACGATCGCAGTCGCCTCGTATTGCTGTTGTCGTCACGCACACGCACGCATAAGAACATAACTGCTGGCCTTACACAAACTCGCTTGTCCAAGTGGTAATGTTTTGCGGAAACCAAGCAATGTTTGATTGCCAGCAACCTGCTAATTGCTTCAGATAAAAGAGATTTCCACAGTGCATGCATGCTGCATAAATTACTCAGGCGTTGTATAAGCGTGAAAGGAAGAAACACTAATGTTCAGTAGTCAATTTTGCAATCCAAATTAAAGGTCTGGAGCTACGGAAAGAAGCAATCGCAAACGCCAAAAAATGTTTTCTACCACATTTACAATAATAACATGTAGCCATCGTATGGCTGAAATGGCAGCAGTGTCAGCAGGCTGGTTTGATTTAATGGACATCAGCCGTCGCGTCGTGTTTGACTTCGGGTGTGTACATCTGTCACCGTGTTGAATGTTGTCCTAATGGGAATAACTTCGCCCTTTTAAACACCTGCTGTAATCATGTCCTCGTCAACTTGAGCTCAAAATTTGCAAATGCCACGTATGTTTCAGTAACCAGAAACGAAGTGGGCTGGAGAACATTCGCCCAATTCTGCTCGGTCCTTGCAAAGTTTCGAAACTTCCACGTTCCGGTGATTGCAAATTTTGCATGGCACCCACTACCTCGGCGCTTTTCAAGATGCTTCTCCGAAGTTCAGGAACACCCTGATTCCAACGCGTTATCTCTCGCGAAGCAGACGTCACGAAGAGATCTTACGAGATTTATATGACGACCATATTATCGCGCAGCACAGCTATGGCTTCTTGGGAAACAAGCGCATGCCCTGTTAGCTACGAAGTCGTGCTATCTTCCATCTCATTAACTGCGCGCAGTACAGCGGAGGCTAGGGCTTGTATTATTCAGTGTGTGCCGAGAGCTGGCTGCGTCTTGCAAAAAAAAAAAAAAAAAATGGCCTAGGTGTTGGTATTTTGAGCTACAAATTCTTCCCGGTTCCCGAAGGGTGTAGCAACCTCCTAAATAATTCACGTCCCTTCCCCCCGAACTTCTTTTTTTTTGAAGCCAACTGAACATTGACTTAATATACATAACTCCCAAATAAATAGTACTATTTCTTCAAAATGAGCGCTGAGTATTGTTCGTTCCAATAAAAAAAAAAGGTTTTCTTGCGCATTCTAGCACAGATTGAGCAAACTGTTTAAGTGTGACCCCCACAACGTATATATTCCATGCAAAAAAAAAAAAGAGTGAGAACCACAGACACGTTGGATGACGCCCATGAAGCGTGCGTCTATTGTTTTTGGTTCTTTGCGAAATAACTATATAACTTTGGACTTTTCTCTAAGATGCGATAACGACTTTGCACCTGGTTTTCTCCTTAGATAAACGATCTCTTATTAGACCTGAAACTGGATAGCTCGCTCTATGGCCTGTATTTTCTCAGCTTCCTGTTCGTTGAGCCACCTGCTCGCTCTCACTGAACACCTGGAAGCTATTAGTGAAACTACCTGGCAGGGGAACACTGCCACTATGGCGGGGTCAAGTGCTATTCGTTCTATCCCGATTTCATGTTCGTGCGGTGAGTGCGGC
>NC_051154.1:218918997-219001497 GCF_013339745.2 Dermacentor silvarum
TCCTAATGACGCACTGCACTGAAACACTATATATATATATATATATATATATATATATATATATATATATATATATAAGCGCTTCAGAATAGTAACAGCCAGCCCCATGAACTGCCAGCCCCATTGTGAGTGGAGAGCACGCGTGCTTCTCCACTCACAATGTTTCCTGCCTCGTAATGGTTATCACGGGGCTGGCAGCCACGACGAAATGCAGGTATTAACGCGGTTTCTGTCTTGCTAACGGATTCCGTGTAGCCTTGAATGAAACGGAAATATAGGGGACTACGGATAAACGACTTTCGCTTAAATTGAAATGCCGGACAAACTGGACGAGGGTATCAACTTTGGTTAGCTCCCATAGGCACAACGTTTACAAACTTCGGGCAAACGATACGCTTCTTTTTGGGAACTTCGGTTAAACGGAACTGGAACCACTTACCTCATCAGCCGTTACACTGCATATCAAACAGGAGACGTACGACAGTCATGTCAAATTATGATGCTAAATAGTCAAGAAAATCCTATGCCTCAGGTAGTGACGGACGAGGCCAAATTACGTGTCAAAGTTGCAACGGTTTTTCCATCATGAGGGCTTCGCTATATAGGGAAGACGTGGGCTCTGAGGAGGAAGACAACGCTATCGACACGGAAGAACATTACAGTCGGGTTAACACTACGGCTCCGTAAGGCGCCGAGAAATACGAAAATTTAGCTGGTGCCCTTGTTACCTGCTCTGAGGAGAGCGTTGAAGATAATCTCGTAGACTTTCGTGAGGAAGACCGTGATTTTGTTCACGGTCTTCCATCTATGACATTACTGCTGCGCCCTCGTTACTGTTTCGGACCAGAAAGATGAGATGTGGATGAAAGCCTGCAGCGCTAACTTGAACGCGAGGGCTGTGCAGTATTCTTGGAAGACCTTTCACGCATGAACACGTACCTTGCTCTAAATAAACAATATTCGATGCAGAGCACTATAACGTATTTCACTTTTCACCGCAGGAAATTTAAAAACACTCGCTGCTTTTCAAACCATTATTGTTAATTTTTGTGTCTTCCGCCTAAACGAACGTCCTGATAAACGGAGCACTTTTTGCTATCGCATCAAGTTCAATTTAGGCGTGGTCTACTTACACAACGTATTGTTAAAGCCCTGAAAATAAAAAAAGAAGGGGGTGGGAGCACCGTTTTTATTGGGAGACTGAGCTCAAGCTACTTGTCAACTCCATTGAAGAATTGTTACTGATCGCTTCAAGTTAGAGTTTGATGCCTTTGAAGTCCTACGCTTACTGAATTAAACTCGGTGCAGCCGCCATACGGCACCTATATGATGCTTTACCTGAAATATTTTCTGGAAAAAGGAGAGATGTCTTGTGCCTGTGACGGTTTCTGTTCAAAGCGCTCACCGATAAAAGCGAGCGATATAGAGAGAGATGAGAGAGGAGATACTCCTTTATGTTGTTATTGCTGCTCTTTCTTCTTGAGAGTGCCTGAGAACCTTCCCGCAGCATTCGATTCTATCTGCCACAAGCTTTTAAGTCGGCTGTGAATCCTTTTCCTCGCAGCGTACCTTTCCCTTGGAAAGAGCCAGATCTTCTTAATACTGTGAAACTTGAACTTCCACAAACTGCAAGAAACTGCAAGAAACTGAAAGTTCGATCAACAAAGCCAAAAAAGGAATTCATTCAAGTGAAAGTAAATTTATGTGCTTCCGGTTCCTGGCTTCTCTTCTCTTGCGCACGTCTCTTTCGCGCACGTCTCTTTCATACCTAGAAACCGCAAAACATGTTCTTTCGGGCTTCCTACCAGCGCGGGGGTAATTCGTTGATCAGAATGCTTCATCTGAGTGACGTCTGATCAACTGGTATATTCCACTGCTTATTCGAAGATGGAAGTGAATCATAAGTGCACAGGTGAAGCGGCCACTGCCAATCGGCTGCAGAAATTGCGCCATACTTATACGGTAGGATGGTCGTTGGCGCCCAGCTGGTGCGCACCGCGGCTCACGCACTGGTTGTGCACCGCTTGCAGTGGTCGACTCGAGCGGCAAGGTGCCGATGGGTGTCATGACGGGCTCACTGGCCACCCTGGGCTCGTTCGACCAGTGCCTCTCGGTGCGCCACGAGGAAGAAGATGGAGACACAATTGTGGGCAGATACTGCACGCTGAACATCCAGTTCCCGGGGCTGCCCAGGCCGTACAAGAACTCCTCGGAACTCATCAAAGACCCCGATTCGGTGAGCGTGCTCCAATTCATCGTAACTGTAGAAGCGTCAGCGGCAGCGTTTAGCGTTAAGAGGAGGGGAAGTGAGACGAAAATTTATTGCGATGGCAATTTATATAACTCTAAGTTGAAGATAACAAGCAAAAAGAAACTCAAAGCGGATCACCATTGGCGTTTTACCTTTGCAGTCAGCAGAAGTAGAACAAAACCATGTAGAAAAAAGAAAAAGAAAACTTTTTGCCCCAGATGCCTGAGCAAAAGGAGACAATGTCAACAAAGAAGGCAATCCGAATCTTAGAGCAAGACGCTTTAAGCATACTCATTGTGCCCTAAGACAGCTTTCGTCGGTGCACTATATTCGCACAGCCTGTGCATGCGCTTGCTATAACAGAACGTATTATAGCGAACTAACGGATGTAACGAAGTAATAGTAATTCTCTTTGAAATTCCTATAGAAACCCATATAACGGGTTGAGCTTCCTTGAGTGCTTTGAGCGCTTGTTTGATAAATGGGGACCGCCCTTTCCTAGGTATGTTTGTGTGTGTGAGTGCGTGCGTGTATGTGAGTGTGTTCTCTTGCGCTCTGGAGCAATTCACCAAGATGGATTACCAACTAGCCCAGCTAAAAGTTCTTCTAATTTAAGCTCAACTGGTCGATTATCCTCTTGGAAGATAAAAAAAAGGTATGTCTTGTTGTTAGTGAGGGTAAGCCAGAAAGAGTGAACTGCACGTGAATTCGAAGCCGAGCTGGGTGGTTTTTTATGTTTGTCTGTAAAGTTGTGTGTTATATGCATATGCTGTACGGCTTTACACACACACATATATATATATATATATATATATATATATATATATATATATATATATATATATCAATTGGCAGCCCATCTATGCTCGTTGTACATCTCTTGTCCTATCGTCAGCGCTGTTCGCCATGTTAAGCCCGAAAAAATAACACGCACAAATAACTAAAGGCGGGTGGGAAGGCCTCCTCAATGTTCCCGCATCAGCTCCCCATTGATAACCGATTATGACGGCGTCTGATACGGGTTTAAAAATCGCTTTAATCGTTGAATTGTAAATGCCAAACAGCTCATTGCCAGATAATCATTTGTTGCTTTAAAACAATAACATTGCATTGTTAAGAATGTGGACATTCAAATCGGCAAGTTCTGAGAAATTTTGCTGGCGCGAAAACTGCTCAAAACGCGAAGATGCTTTGAAATGCATGGCGCCACAGTGACTTACCAGCGTAGCGACTTTGAAGCGATATTCAAGAAAAATAAGTTCGGTGTTCATTCCTTCCTGCCGAGTAACGAACCGTCTCCCTGGTTTGCATTGCGATAGCAATTAAACGGATGCTCTCGAGGCGCATTCTCGCCGCAGTCGTGCTATCCCACTATCGACGGCGCATGTGCGGGTCGAGCGCGGAGAGTTAGAGAATCTCGAAGTGCGCGGAGTGCGTTTGGCTGCACAAAACGACGAAGCAATGTCGACGCACGTTCAGCGCTCCGCTAAATCGGCTCGGCGGCGGAGTCAGCACAGCGTGCTGCCTTCCACCGCTGGCATGGGGGTTGTGCGCACGCAAGCTATAAGCACACTATAGCGTTAGATCCTGCTGAGCTACTGTGTGTACGCATTGGTCTGAGCGGAGCCGGACATTAAACGCCAAGCTAACGCTATCTAATATTTCACTGGGCGCTGGCTAACGCCGACGGTTTCCAGTCGGTCACGTCTTGTGCACCATCGAGGGGCGACACCTGCGACGCCGCTGGCGGCGCGCTTCTCATTATTACGCCAGCGTTCTGAGACGCCTGGCAGCTGCCGCGGGGCGCTGTTCCTCCTGCAGAGCAGCCGTGTCCTTGCGTGCTGCGTCGCACCAACATGTGACACCCGCGTATAGTTAAAATTCCGCCCTAGGAGTCCAAGCGCACCGCTAAACTTTCCTATCGCTGTCAATGGCTTCGTGCGAAACTATCGATTACGTTAGTTCGTAAGTGCTGCTTGTGATTGGTCGGCCACCTCTGCTCGCCCAAAGGTCGCACGAAGCTGGCCCTCACTATCGCTGGGATCATCCCCTCGGAGGGACGGATGGTAAGGAATCAACAGAATCGAAGGACAGGAATTCTTACAAAGGGCGGTCCATGCCTGCTTGGTATATTTTTTTCCTGCGCATCCAGACCCTCCTAATTAAGACCACAGAAACAGTACAACGCGGCAACAAGGGTTGCGATAGGTAGAAAATAATTTTATGGCTTTTGGAGGGGACTTTTTCAGCGCGTTTTTCTTCTTTGCCATATCGATTAAGTTATCCCCTAAATTAAGTTTGGCTATCATCATGAGTATAACTACCATGCTAAAACTGTGTCTGGATGTTTATAGTTGAACAACCTAACAAAAGCAATCTGCGAAATCTAAATTAATTTTTTATGGCTTCATCCCACAAGTTTGCCACATGCTTAAAAAAAAAAAGAAAAAAAAAAGAATACCATTAATGAAACCGGAAAGGTGAATTTCGCCTCTTTCTGTTTCTGAGTTTTTCTGAGTTTGGGGAAGAGGGCGCGGTCAAACCACGGAAACTTGTGTTGCCTTTTTTCTTTCTTTTTTCGCCGGCTTCCTTCATCATGCCACGGCGTAGCTTTTTTTTCCCAGCCATTTAAAACGGAGAAAGATAGTGGTGAGAATCGCCAAGATTTTGCAACAGTCCAGAATGGCATGATAGATGACAGTAAACTTGAAATGCTGCGTTTTCCTTGGTGTCTCATTTTCGCATGCAAGGTGTTTCAGACTCTAGCGCCACCGATGACCAAGATGGGCGGAGTAGCGCACATCGTCGTCTTGCCTGCGTGACCTGTCCTCTTAAGTGTCAACTGTATCGTAGCAGTATTTCCAGAGCGTACATTAAAAAAAAAGACATTGTTTGCTTGCAAGTATATAAACTACCGAATAATTGTTTACCTGAAAGGTTTAGTATTTTGTGAAGAAAAAAGGTGCAGAGGTCATCGATTTTGATCTGGGTCACCATTGTTGGAAGTTAGTGATTATTTGAAGTAAAACCTAATTAAGAAATCAGAGAAACTCATATACTTGCGGAAAACTGCATTAGTAAGTCAGTGACCTAAGATATCGCTGTCGGAATATGTTACATAGATGCAGTGCAGACTTATTTCTAAAGAAACAAAAAAGACACACACACACACACGCTTTTTCCCCCCGCTGAAATACATGATGGCCGAAGAAACGCTGGAGCACTTGGCATGGAATGACGTTATAATTCGTTAATAACCGCCACCGTACTTTTGCTTTCTTCTCGTGTGTTACAGTTCATGCACTGGGTCTACAACTACGGCAAGTGGATCAAGTATTTCCCGATCCGCATAGGTGTCTGCCTGCCATCGCATTGCGAGAAGGAGGACCTTGAGAAGCTCGGAAGACTCGGTACAGTACACCATGTGACAACCGAGGGGTTCGGGGGAGAGGGGTGGGGTTGGGGGTGGGGGTCGAGGCACGTAAATTTTTCAGCTTGCAAAGAAAGCTTTATTGTTAGCTACCAGTAGCTCAGTTGCAGTCTGCACATAATAAAGAAATTGATTTTAAACACATGTGACGTGCTTAGCCGTTTAAGAGGATATATGCTCCAGCAGTTGAGGAAGTTCTGAATGGATGTAAACGTTACTTTGGTTGCACTGACCGAATCATATTCGCTGCATGAATACCATAAGCTTTCGAGAATGTGTGCTCCCTAAGCTTGCGAATCACTGAGTAAAAGTCAGAGTGGGCGCTTGCTTGCGTCCATGTCAAAATTCAAGATGGCGGCAAAAAAAGTGTTCTAGATCTTCGAAAATGAGGAGAGTGGGCTTGCATGAGTTGGAGGGAGTACTCGCTCAGAATATTAGGTTCTTGTGGGTTTTGCGCAAGACCACAAGTAGTATATAGTAGTAAACTTGAGGTATGTACGCTTTCTTTTTCTCAAGGGGGCAGCAAAAGCATAAAGAAAACGTTGCAAAACCTCCAGTGTTTTGTACATTCTGCATGACCCTCTGTTCCCGAACGTATGCAGTTGTGAAGAAGGCAAGGATGAAGTCTTGGGTTGGAACCTGTGAAGTGGAGGGCCCCAAGGAGACCAACACCATACAGCTGGTCGTCATGTGAGTATACATTGTATGTGTAGCCGGCAATTGCGTCAACAAGCCCCGTAGCAGGTTTTACAGAAAGTGAGTGCTAACTCTTACTGCTTGTTTGTTCGAATCACTGAGCTTTTCCTTTAAAAAAATGGAATGCTGGGCTGTAGAACAGAGAACACTTTGCTCGCAATATTGAGGTGACGAAAGAGATTGTGAGCGCAACTCTGATATCATGTGCGAGCTACTAAGAAATTATTCCAAAATAAATAAAACCTATGCGCGTTTATAACGCGCATAGGTTTTATATAATAAACGACGAAGATACACACGTGACATTTATAATAGCTCTGTTTCCAATGAGAGGGCGTATAAGATAGGCATTATTTCGATGTTTATTGAAGGGGTTTAGCGTACCAGAGGCAACGCCTGGGCTATGAGAGATTCTCCAATGAAGGGCTCCGTATTAATTTTACCGCCTGCGATATTTTAACGTATGCCTAAATTTAGCATATCATAAGAAGCCAACAAACGACGATACCAAGGACAACATAGGGGAACTTAGTGTACTTACGAAGTGAATTAAAGGATGATAAATTAATGGAAATATAAGTGGATGAGCAAACAACTTGCCGCAATTGGGGAACGATCCCACGTATTAGCATTACGCGTGCGATGCACTTACCATTGAGCTACCGCGGCGCCATTTTCCCATTAACTTTCTGGGGTATTTATGTTTTACATCTACAACTAACCCTGGGAGTGTTAGCCAGCGCCACCACTCATAAACCTTGGTGGTGGATTTGGAACATCCTTTCTGCCGTAGGCGTAACGAGTACGTGATCTTTTTGGGTGAAGGCAACTGGTCAATAAACCCACATATGCTGCCTGCGCCCCGAAGGTTTGCGAGTGGTGGCGCTGGCTAACACTCCCAGGGTTAGTTGTAGTAGTAAAACATAAATACACCAGAAAGTGGATGGGAAAACGACGCCGCGGTATTTCAATTGGTAAGAGCGTCGCATGCGTAATGCGATGACGTGGGATCGTTCCCCACCTGCGGCAAGTTGTTTTTTCATCCAACTTTAATTTACCTTAATTTATAATTCTTTAATTCACTTCGTAAGTACACTAATTTCCTCTATGTTGTCCTTGGTATCGTTGTTTGTTGGATTCTTATGATATGATTAATCAAAATCGGGCCCCTCGGTTCCCTTTCTTCTCGTTCATTAAATGTAAGCATATAATACGAGCATTTTTGAACTGCACCGCCATCGTAATGTGGCTGTTACAGCCCGCGGTCGAAGAAGTGTGTTTTCTGTCGGTGGATCAATGAAAGATGACATTCAAAAAAAAAAAGAACGATTGTGCACTACGTGCTGTGGACGTGATGTGATATTAAATTGTATAATAATGGGTTGGCATTAAGAGTGTCAAAGTATCAAAAAGTGTGTGAAGTGTGGGAAGCCGGTTAGGTGGTAGAGGTAGAGAGGGGATGGAAGAGCTTAGAAGAGGGTGTATGTGTGTGTGTGTGTATTTGAATATACAGGGTGTTTCAGCGAACACTATCAAAATTTATTTAAGGTTGCCTGTGGCAGATAGCCCAATTCTAGTTAATAAGCTGGTCTACTCGAAGAGGCGGATATTACTTGCCCCAAAAATTGAAATGCGTAATCGACTAATCAACAGGAATTCACTAATTAAGTTTTTAACTAATTACCTGATGGCCCATATTGCAATTTACAAATTGTAGCCGTGGAGTTCGCAAGGCAGATTTACTTGGAATTATTTCTCAGGATGACACGAGTTTCGAGATACTAATTCCCAAACTTTGCGGAGAAATGCATTGGCGTTCCAGTTAATTTTGTGCTTCAATGCATAAAGCGACGTTTTCTTAGGAAACTAACTGGAACGCCAATGCATTTCTCCGCAAAGTTCGGTAATTAATATCTCGAAACTGGTGTCATCCTGAGAAATAATTCCAAGTAAATCTGCCTTGCGAACTCCACGGCTGCAATTTGTAAATTGCAATATGGGCGATCAGGTAATTAGTTAACCCTTTGGTGCCCACTGTTGCACAGGAGCAACAGCCTAAAAAAATTTTTTTTTTCTTGAACGCACGTTAAACTTGTAACAGATATTGTGTCCCCAGTTATCGCGCATATAGTCAATACAATATTTGTCACGGGTGTGTTTCCAGCAGGGATGAAAATTGCCAAGGTGTTGCCACTTCACAAGTCTAAGGATAAGCATAAAATAGAAAACTACCGTCCAATTTCAGTGCTGCCGTTCTTCAGCAAAATACCAGAAAAAATATTCGCGAGGCACCTTAATGACTATTTGGACAAACACAACATTCTTTCCCGGCACCAATTCGGTTTTAGAAAAGGCCTTTCCACTCAAACTGCAGTCTCAACATTTACAGACATAATTAGAAAATCAATAGACAGTGGTGACCTAGTGGCGGGATTGTTCATAGATTTTGCGAAAGCTTTCGATTCTCTAAATCATTTTATATTAAGCAATAAGTTAGTTCGTTACGGAATTAATGGACTACCTTTGACGTTAATTCGCAGTTACCTAGAAGATCGGCGACAAATTGTTCAACTAGGAGATTTTCAGTCTAATAGCACCCTTATTAACCTCGGCGTTCCCCAGGGGTCCATACTCGGACCTTTATTTTTTTTACTCTATATAAATGACTTACCTTTGCAGCTTGTGTGTGCTGCCCCTGTACTCTATGCAGACGATACTAACCTTATAATAACTGATCGGGAGGAATGCAACCTAATTAATAAGCTTAACTCCGAATTAGAAATTTTGCACCACTGGTGCACATTGAATGCTCTTCATCTCAACCCAACGAAGACAGTTTTTATCTTATTTCACTCTGAACATAAGAAAACGACTATTCATTCAGATGTCATTTACAATAACCATCCTATAAAACAATCTAGTGAGACAAAATTTCTTGGTGTTATTATCGATAACGATTTAAAATTCCGTCTTCATGTACGCTCTGTAGTTCATAAGGCTTCATATGGCTTGCATGTGCTGTCTAAATGTCGAAACTATTTCCCCCCCGAGATACTTATCAACCTTTACTACGCATTTGTTCACTCTCACCTTAATTACTGCATAGCAGTCTGGGGTTGCACATACAGAACTCATTTGTCACCGGTCTTCACACTTCAAAAAAGAGCTCTTCGCATTATAGCACCCCACAATACGCATATTAAGAGTCAAGATTTATTTAAAACCCTGAACATCCTCAACATTTACGATTTGGCAACATACAACATCGCCTCCGTCATGTATCAAATAATCAATGAAAAACTAGCCTTGACAACAGTCTCGCTTCGCCCCTCACTTCGCACTGTTGGGAACGTATCGCGATTTCGTTTTTTATTACCTAAGGTAAATACTAATTATAGTCACTCCACACTGCAGTTTACAGGCACCTCAATTTGGAATAGACTTGATAATAACCTAACCACTCTAAGAACATTGCGCACATTTCTTAAACAATTAAAGCACTCACTTCTTGACAATGCATAGCACTGCGCATGCTTGCACACATCCTCCTTTTTTTCCCCTCTGCTGATATTTTTTGATGATGTGAGGAAGAAAATTGTTAGAAAAATTTATTACTTATGTGTCAAATATTTCTGTGCTACTGTATTTTCTCTTTTTGTTTTGCTTTTTGCTTTTCTTTATTTTCAGTTACTTCAGCTGCTTTTTTAATGTGATTTCTGAGTATAAATTAACAGCTGCCATAGAAGTGCTTATTCCTTTAGAACAATCGGTAGGGACCCTTTAACAAATTTGTTGGGTCCCAAAAGTGTGTACTTTCTAATTGTATTATTTACTTATGTTAAATAAACTAAACTTTCAATAAAGTTTACTCACCTAAAAACCCTGCTGAACAATACCGCTGGCGCTATCTATGGAATGTACCAAGACTAGTGAGCATCTTGAGCTTGAAGTAAATACGTAGAGATGGCAGCACTGCTCCTTTGTTGTTGTTTTTCTTGACTGTTCTGAGAGGTGCCAGCGCAAGGACCGCACACGCGAGTAAATTTGTTCAGGTATGGCGGTATAGGCCATACCTTTCCCACCACGTTCCTCTCTCTCTCTCTCTCTCTACTATGACAACAGCCAGACTTAGAATAGCTCATAAGGCCTTGTACGACATTTATGAGGAGGCTAAACGGTGTGGCCGCAATTTGTACAACAAACTTTTACTCGCCAAAAGTGGTGTTGCCCAGGAGCAACAACGGGCATATGCGGAGGCATGATCACACGTAGGGAGATATTGTTTGCGGCAGTTTTTTGCTGTGCTGAAGGTAAAGCAAAACAATAGCAGAATGTTCATTCTGCCGAATAGAGTAAGCGTTCCTCATAAGGTCGTATTTTCTGTCTTTCATATGTACATGGCGATGTCAAAAGAAAAAAACGTGGCTGACTGATGAAGAAATTCAGGAGCTTATCTTTCTTCCGGACGGTGAATTGTCCGACGCTGACTTCGACAGCGACCCGGATGAACCCGACTATGTTCCGAGTGATGCTCGAAAAATTGATTGATGCGTTTCCACTAGAAATAGTGACCAATCTTCGCGATAAAGAGCCATGCGTAGAGGATGACGATAATGTCAAGCGCTAATGTGAATTCAGCTTTGCCGGTAACTTCTCGTGGCGACTTGGTGGCTCAGCGCAAGAAAAAGAAACAAAACGTTCGCAGAACAAGGAGGAAAGAAGACCTTTCGCTTGATGACACTGACTGGAATAAATAACAACGGAAGAAGAAATAATACTACTAATAATAATCATAGTAATAATAAAGGTAATAATAATAAAAATATTTAAAAAATTAATAATAATAATAATAAAATAATTGTTAAATAATAGTGCAATAATAAATAGTGACCTATGCCTCCTTCCAAGCCGCAACTGCTTCAAGGCATTCTATGTGAAGTAGGACCACAGATGCCCAACGTTGCTCTGGAGCAACACCTCATTTTGCAGCCATGAATAAACGTAATTTTTTTTCTGACAGCATAATTCGCATATTTTGTCCGTCCTGTATGCATGCTAAAATTCCTATGATGCTCCTTATTGAAATAAAGTTTTGGGCATCAAAGGGTTAAACACTTAATTAGTGAATTTTTGTTAATTATTCAATTATGCATTTCAATTTCTTCTGCAAGTAATGTCCGCATCTTCGCGTAGACCAGCTCATGAACTAGAATTGTGCTATCTGCCACAGGCAACCTTTAAGAATTTTTGAAAGTGTTTGCTGAAACACCCTGTATATGTCGTGCAACTGATCGTGGTCTACTCCGGACTATCGTCAGTGGCAATTCGCTCCTGGAAGAGGCAGGACATGTGTCGAGTGTGAGCTCTTGAACAGCACTTTGCAATGGCGTGAACACGGTTTAAATCATTGACCCGCTACATCAAAGAGGTGACATGTAATGCTTACGCGTTTCTCTCACATTTACCGCTATATCGCCAGTGAATTTTCGGCGATACCAATTATATGGAGTCTCCAAGCGAAGTTTACAAAACGAAAACGCCCAGCAGTTCATTACGTTCTTGCCTATAATGTTTTAATGTAGTTTGCTTTACGAGGCTGGCGGCTCGTATCTCACTAATGTGTGACGTGGCCGTCGTAGGAGCATCCTGGGAGTGTTGGCAATTTGCGTGTTGGTGGGGACGCTCGTGGATCGCATTTGGGGACCACGTGACGACTCCAAGAAGCCGCGTGGCGACGAAACACCACTGGGTGAGTGGAATCGGGGCAGTGCGCGACTCCGTCGACCGTCCGAAAGATGCACTGACAAGTTACGCTTGATCTGCCGCGCAGAGTTCGCCCGGGACCTTGCTCTGTCGTTCTCGTTCCTGGCTAACACACGTAAGCTGCTCCAGCCGGCACGGCGTAGCTCCAGCCTCGGCGTTTTGCACGGGATCCGCGTGGTGTCCTGCCTCTGGATCATCCTGGGGCACACGTACTTCCTCGGCGACATCACCACTTTCGTGCGCTTCAGTGAGTGGACCCGTCCTAATGGGACGTTTTATGACGCAGTAATATCTTTCTTATTTGAAGTCACGCTTTTAATTCGAAAAAAGAGAAACAAACTTGGGTTAATAATTACTTTTAATTGGTCAGGCAAATGCCACAGCAAAATGATAGTGGTGGAGGAAGAAGACTGAAGACCGAATATCGTATAGCTTTCATGATTGTATATTGTGCTGTTTTTTTACCAGCTTGGCTAACGTTAGCTGGCCTACCCTGTACATACCCGTGCACGTGAAGTTTTGAAGCAATAAATGAAGAAGAATAACGCGATTTGTCATAGTCAAGAGTGATCTACAAGTCATATTGCTTTACAATGACGCTGCTGGACGATACAAAAAAAATATGGGGGGGGGGGGGGGGGGAGGTCCGAAAGGCAAATTGAGGTTAACGAAAGCTTGCCAGTAAATTTAACTGCAATGGCATTCTAACAAACAGCACAACATGAAAAAGTGTCACAACAGGTATAAAAAAATATGTGAGTGTTCGACATCAGGCAAAATCATAATGAGGTTCGTTCGGCGAGGAAATCAATACATATTTTTTTGCTACCACAAAATTGAGGGTGTGCTGACGCACAAGTTTCCACCACGCACACTCGGTGACGTTTCGCTCCCGAAGTACATTCAAGACGTCTCGTCTAGGGAACAAAAATTCACCATCGAGCCAAAGCTGTCATTCGCAGGGTCCCTCGGCCATTGTCAGACAAGTGGCCAGATGGACTTTTGAGGACGCCTAGGCTGAGGACGTCTACGCCCTATCTGCGAACTCTGGACTGCCGGGAAGGTGGTGTCATATTTGAAGGAACATTTGCTTTTAGTGTTTCCTAGTTATAAAGAAGGGGGGTTCCTAGCCCACCCACATAGGCTGTTGGTTTCTAAGGCAAAGGAGGCTATCATGACATACATTGAAGGCCACAACGGTGTTTACAGGACCAATGTACAAGTTAAACAGAGAGGCTCTGCGCGAAACTGAACCTTCATCAACTTGGTAGATCCCTTCGAAAAAAAAAAGAGCAACCTCAACCTAACATATTCTTGAAATGTGGTTCTGGCGCAAGGAACACTAAGCGGAAAGAAGAAGGGGCAGAAAGAGCGCCTGCTTGCAACTGAATTTATTACACAGAAACACTCATGTTTTTATACAAGCAGTACTGACATGCGGAAAACCATCAAGTGCACTACACGTGCAAAAAAAAAAAAAAAGTTATCTCCGTACACACCGACAGGACACTCCATCAAGACCTAAAAATCAGCATGGAAAATCTACAAATTGGTATTAGTTATTGCGCAATGAGACCGAGGGGACACTGATACAAGCATCACCATTTTTCTTTCTGTAATGCGCTTCCAGCAATTCACGTGCCAGCGAATCCCTGCTCTTACCTAGCAAACGCGTGTCCCCAAACTGCGGCACGCAGCCACACGAAGCACAAGGAAAGGGCAAGTGCGAACCTGTTCCATTTTTCATCGATAAGCTGTGGTCCCTTAATCAGTCGTTAGTGCCACGTCCAGTTTGGCCGATAGATACTCGGCCGCACTGGACGTTGCATATATCGACTAAACTGGACGCTGCACTAACGACCGATTAAGGGAGTACAGCTTATCGATGAAAAATGGAACAGGTACGCACTTGCCCTTTCATTGTGCTTCGTGTGGCTGCGTGCTGCAGTTTGGGGACACGTGTTTGCTAGGTAAGAGCAGGGATTCGCTGGAACGGGAATTGCTGGAAGCGTATTACATAAAGAAAAGTGGCGATACTTGTATCAGTGTACCCTCGGTCTGAATGCGCAACGAAGACGACGTTTTTTTTTTGACACGTGTAGTGCACTTGATGGGTTTGCGCAAGCCAATAATGCTCATATAAAATATGGGTGTTTCTGTATAATACATTCAGTTGCAAGTTGGTGCTCTTTCTGTTCTTTCTTCTTTCCGCTTAGTTTTCCTTGCGCCAGAACCGCATTTCAAGCATGAACCAAGTAGCCCAACATTGCATTCTACTAAAATATTCTTGTCCGCAAAAAATGCATCAGATTGAATTGTCGGCTACAGGTAATTGTCTCTGAACGAAGAGCATGGCCAAAACATGTAGCCTTCTACCTTCACAGCAGCTTGAAGTCGTTACAAATGGACGACCGTTTCCTAATAAGAAATTCCGAACTGATAACTGATTTCCTGGAAGTCATAGAAATAACGAGCTTCGGGCATGTTCATTCGATATTAAAGATTGATATTAATCATTCCCGCTTGCAGAGCGTCTGTAGTGTATTGAATAATGTATCGATAAACACGGAACAGTCGGGAGTTTCGAAACCGATACGATATGTCGGTTCAGGGCTATATGAAAGTGTTGTCTTTTTATCTGAGATCAACTTTCATAGTTTCGAAGGGCGATACATATTTGCAAAATCAAGGTGTGTGTACTGGAGCGTGCACAGCACCAATTCATAGCGATTTGTTCCTTGCCAACCTTGACATAACTTTGTTTTGCCGCCCGACGGAATTCGCAGGTTATATAGGTGCTTCCGGTTTGTTGATGATTACGTAGTACTAGTGAAAACGGAACCAGTAGCGTCCCAATTATGATATCGGATATCGAAGGCCTATTCTGAGAATAATAGACGCCTCTAGATGGTAATGGAGTGTCACAGGAAGGAAGGTTCAGTCAGGCTTCTGGATCTGAAACTCTCTTGCTGAAAAGCAAGTCAGCTGGAAATACGAACCACGCGGAAGCAAGCTCTCACTACCGTTCGCGATTCTGTGCTTTCGAAAGTAGTGAAAACGGCCATCGTAAAATCGTTCTACAAAACTGCACTGAAAAAGTCCTGCCACCATGCCATCCTTCCCAGTTTCCTGGAACAAACTGTTCGCCTCGTGGCTGCTGGTTTTCCGGCCTAGTGGCGGAATCTCTGCTCTGGGATTTAAAGACTGTATAGTCGCTCAGTCCAAAATGAGGTTACCGAATTCCAAAGGAGGCAAGAAAAAAATTGCCGTGCTGCGCCGTACGCGCATGGAGATAGCGCACAGAATAAAGAAGATAGGAAGGAATTGCATAATATAAAAGTAGTTTTTTTTTTTTAGCTCCACAAAAAATGTCACATATCAGCATGTAGGCAGCTAAATCCGGGCGGCGCCGGTAAAAGCAGCTTGTGACAAGAAGCATCGAAGTAGGTTTGTCCCCTGGGCAGAAGTTGTTGTGTACTCTTTTCCACTTTCATGCGGGATAAAATGTGTGGCGCCAACGGGAAGCTGTTTGAATGATCGGTTAAGAGAAGACATCTATACAATGTATCTGATGCTGTCAGTGGACATTTTGGCATACATTGTCGCAATTGCGGTGTGAGCGAATGTTCGCACAATGTTCTCTCATTAGCAGAAAAAAAAGTCTAGTTTACCACAGGCATTGTTGAACTCAGCGAACTTGCGCGCGCCGGAAACGTATGCGCCAGCACACCCTCAATTTCGCTCTCACAAAGCGAATGCGGTTTTCTAGTTGAACGAACCTGATTATGCTGGTGCCGAGCTGTCCCAAATTTTTTATATCTTTCATGCTGTTTTTTTAATACTTATTGTTGTGCTTGTTAGACTGCCATCGCAGCTTACTGGCAAGCCTAGGTTAATCTTTAATTGTTTTATGGACCGCTTCCCTCCATGTTTTCATCGTCCAGCATCGTCGCTCTTAACCGATATGACTTGTCGGTCACTCTTGACTATGTCAATTCTTGTTTGCGTCCTTCATATTTTTTCCTTCAATTATTTAACTGCATACGTATTTATATCATGTGTAGTGCTAATAAATGTTTTTGTTGCGAGGAAGCGATGTGTAAGTGTGCTTTTCTTTCTTACTCTCTCTCTCGTTCTTGTCTGCGCTGTACGTAGAAGCCATGATTGTCGTTAGTGAACTTTGGACACAGGGCCAGGAGCTGGCGTGTTCAAGCCGAACTCAACTCTCTCTTAAGAGAATATGCACGAGGAATCGAATTGCCGACTCGTGCCACGAGCAGATGCTTGCGGCGTCCGAATGCAAGACATTATCTAATGCCGACGAGTAACAGGATGCGCCTTTCCATTACTTATGGGCGATTCGATCCACCTTTGTCGGATGAGATCAACTACGCACGCATGAGGGTTTTATTTGTGTTTATTTTGCGTCTATGACAGCAGTTATCGAATCGCTGTGGTTAAGAAAGAAATATTTTGGTGTCGCGGTTCCGTTCATTAAGTTGTGATAAGGCTGACGGTTTTGAAATCGTTTTTCAGAGAGGCTAAAAACACTGGAAGAGCTCAATACTGACGTTCCATTCACTGCCATCGAAAATTTTCTGCCAGTGGACACGTTCTTCTTCATCAGGTGTGTTTATGTTTCTGACAAAACTGGGCGTTTAAGTGAGCAGAAAGAAAATAATTAAACGGCATTTGTTTTTTTTAACGGATTGATTTTTCCACTTGGCAGTGGGCTACTAATCGTGTACTCCAACTGGCCGAGAATGGAGAAAAAGAAAGGAAAGTTGAACGTCATTTCATCTCTCATTCAACGATTCTGGAGGTAAGTGGTTGCCATTTTATACTTTATGGTCAAGTATATACGTTGTTCACAAAGCAGAAATGCAAATCGCAGGAAAACTGAAGATCAGAGATGCATGCCGCGGTTCGTCTTGTATACGTGTACGCTCCTGTTAATTTCACGAACGGGTGCTGCCTTCCTTATTTACTTCTGCGTCATAAAGAGTTTTTTGTCGCATGGCTAAAAAAGTATAAAAATTTAGTTCTTTGTCATGGCCCTATACCATTTCATGTCCTTCTTGGTCGGACCAAGAAGTTTTCAGCAATCCTTCCATTCGGCGAAATTTTAAATTTCTTAGACTTCGAACGAAGTGTGTAAGGGCGTAACAAGAGCGAGAGCGAATACTACTACTACTACTACTACTACTACTACTACTACTACTACTACTACTACTACTACTACTACTACTACTACTACTACTACTACTACTACTACTACTACTACTACTACTACTACTACTACTAATAATATACTACTAATAATACTAATAATACTACTACTACTAATAATAATACTACTATACTACTAATAATAATAATAATAAAAGCAGACATTGTTTTTTCTCGATGGCCAAATACGCTCTTGCCCAGTTTGCTACTCTACCAAAGGGAAATGGGGGTTTAGGGCAGGAAGGGATAGAAGAGATAACATGAACACCTGTCACGAATGCGAGGATTCCTAGCTCCACTATAGACGTTCAGTGAGGCACCCCATCTTGAGAAACTGTACCAGCTCCACAGAAACTTTCTTTACCAACGACGAAAGTGACTACAGAACACGGCCGTTCGAAAATGCTGTGCCTGTACAGTCGGACTACGAAAGAGAAACAGAAATACAAAGAGAGAGAGAGAGAGAGAGAGAGAGAAGCGTTGGACAGTCAAGCAAAAGCCGTTTCACTTGAGATGGACTTCTCACATTCGTAACCGTTGCACGACGAGTGTCACCTATTCCAATGCAGAAGAAACAGACATTTGCGAAAGAAAATAAAACAGTACAAGTGATTTAAGACTTTTCATCGACTCAAGCAAGTCGACGCTAAATGTTCGTCCTTGTATATGTGCATGTTTTTTAATATTTCCTGATATTATTTCTGTCTGCTCATTTGACAATGAAAGGCTGTAGAAGAGCTGGCGAGTAAAGTTTTAAATAAATAAATAAATAAATAAATAAATAAATAAATAAATAAATAAATAAATAAATAAATAAATAAATAAATTGTAATGACGAAGTTAGCACAAGCGTCGCTGTGGTCGCATGGCTCCTGAAGTGAGGAAGAGAAAGACAAAAGGATCGGTGTCGCTGGTTTTGCCTCGCGCTGGCGTTTGGCTGGAACTGCTCGGGTTCTCTTTGCGCTGGACCTAACGGGATTAAACGCCAATAAACCCCATATCATTTGGTGGAGGTGTGGTGATATGGGGTTTATTGGCGTTTAATCCCGTTAGGTCCAGCGCAAAGAGAACCCGAGCAGTTCCAGCCAAACGCCAGCGTGAGGCAAAACCAGCGACACCGATCCTTTTGTCTTTCTCTTTCTCACTTCAGGAGCCATGCGACCACAGCGACGCTTGTGCTAACTTCGTCGTTACAAAATAAATAAATTTATTGTGAGAGACCGTCACTCAAAGCCGCGGGGTACGTATAGAGTAGTATTACACCGCAACTGCCGGAAGAGGTCAGAGGTAACTGAAGCTTCAACGAAGAGTCAAGAGTGTGCAGTCGTCAGTGAAAGTGGTCACTAATAGGTTTGCCAGTGAACGGAATTGAAATGTGTATGAGCGCGTGGTCGCCTATCTGCATTTATGAGCCAATAGCCCGGTCCCAGCGTTCCTTGCTTGTTTGGAAGGTCCTATATACTGGCTTGTCAGCTATACGCCTGCTCTGGATGTGCAACCTGGAGCGCTCGTTGAATTCTTTGCCGTCGATGCAGCCATCGCTCCTGACGGAGGCATGCGGGGTTCTAACACAAGTCACTGAAGCATAAAGTTGAGCCACGAGAAGCTCACGAATGTAGGATGCGGTAACGACTCATTGAATAATTTTTTTTTATAAAACCGATTGGACGCGTCCGAAGCGTTGGTGTACGAGCCTGGGGAGCGTATGCTGCCTGAAGCAACGCTATTCCAATGAAAATGGCAAGTGTGTGTTGTCTGCGGCGACACGGGTTGGCTCAAAAGATGTCTCAGCAACGGAACAGTGGCGCGCCATCTGTCACCGCGCCAACCGCGCGGCGGGTTTCGCCTTAGCGGTGACAGATGGCGCCACCGTTTCGTTGCAGTGACATCGGGAACTGCCGGTGAGTGACCATATAGGCTAAGCCTTCATACCTCAATATCGGGAACCAATCTTAAGAAGGTCGCCGAGATAAGACCCTAACTTTGCTGCCGTGGTGAGATAAAGCGTAGCGAAAGCCCGTGAATGGCGCAAACGTGTTAGAAACGGCTATGCGTTCGGCCTGAAGAGGACCAGGTGCCGCCTTCTTAAGCCATGAAGTAATTCCGGTTGCATTCGGAAGTCTGCTAGACCTCGGGAAAAGTCCTCTTCTGTGGTAAAAAGACGACTGTCCGAAATGCGCCGAAGGCGGGCTTGACAGTATCGTCAGCAGAGCACGCAAACACCTGCCGATTTATGTGTCTGCGCTTCAAAAGTAATGCGAAGAAAGAATAACGCTTCATTGTGGAAGCGTCTGAACGCTTAAAGCGGCCTCGAGTGGGAAGTTACGGATGGCTGTAAAGCGCTGGCTATATAGTTTTTCGACGCGTGCTGTGTTGCAGGATGACACCCTCGTACCTCCTGGTGATGGCTGTCTTTTCGCTGCTGCCGTTGTTTGGATCGGGACCACTCTGGCACGAGATCATGAACCCGCTGATGAGGAACTGCGCAAAATCCTGGTGGACAAACTTGCTCTACGTTAGCAACTATCTGCCATACGATAGGATGGTAAGCCAGTGCCTCTATCATGAAACTCATTGTTGTACCAGTTGTGTAAAGTCGAAGTCGAATTGTTTTTCACGAACAAGGAAGCACCCATTATATATATATATATATATATATATATATATATATAAAAGCGGGATATAGTGTCCCGAAGTGGCACAGGGGGCAATGATCCCTCATAATGCGAGTCGAATCAAGTAGCCGTCACTCATTTTTTTTGTTGATGCCATTCAATTTAACGATGAATTGCAGTTTGCTAATATTTTTAATTACTGCTCTGAATGCCAGCCGTGCTATCAATGAAGAAATTGTGGGGAATTGAAAGAAACTTCAAGCTGGCATGTTTTCAGTCAGTTACTTTTTGCCCGTTTATTTTTTTTTTCGGAAAGCCCGCAAGAAAGGAACAATATCACGTGACTAACGGACAGCCCGCATGAAAAAGCATCGCCCCCAGACAACCTCCATAGCAGTTACAGTGGCGTGCCCCTGCCCGCGGCAGCGCGGCGCCTTGGTGTTGATAAGGAAAGAGTGCCGATGACTGGAGGCTGATGCATCGTGGAAAGAGTGCGCTCGCTAAGGCGTGTTTGAGGGCGCTGCTTTTGATGCGAGCGGAGGTTTAGTCACGTGATATGTGTCAGTTTTCCTGGCTGTATCAACCTGAAAAAATTAAACGTGCAAAAAAATAGCTGACTGATAACATGCCAGTGTTAAGTTTCTCTCAATTTTTTAAATTCCTCAATGACAACATGCCATTTAGAGCAGTTAAAAATAGCGTCAGCTAATTAAAATTAATTAATAAATTGAATGACACCAACAAAATAATTATTGGCGGTTGCTCTATTCGACTGTGGACAATATGCTCTCGGTTATCTTCGCGTAGAATGGCCCCTCTTTTTAAAAAACGCGATGCATGATAGCTGAGACACCCTGTATATACTACTGTTCTCAGGAAGCGCGTTAGTTACGTGCCTCATTATTTGTATAAACAGCCCATTGTGTCAGCTGATAATCTTCCAAGCGGCCTAAGTGTGCATGCCAAAATTGTACCAATGTACTTTTTGCTTTCTTTCATAGAAGTTTGGGGTTGCACCTTTCAATCCATGCTTCATCAAAAAAAAGTTTTGTGGATGTAAGCTTGCGCCTCGTTCGCGTCGAAACTGCATGCGAGTTTCAGCACGTAAATACTGAGAACGCGACGAGCAGACACCGAATTGGACCATATTGTGGTAGAATTATTGTAAAAGTGAAAGCTGTCCATTCGAGGTTTACTGGAAGCAATAATCGTGGCAATAAACGCTCTTTAGTATTGAGCGCAAGCTTGCAGTAACACAATCATGCATGTTTTCATATGACCATTGAAATAACAAATGGGATATAACAGCTTTGGTCTCGTTAGATTCAAGAGTGACCTGCCACTTAAGCATATCATTGATCGAAAACGGCACTCGGTGTGCTGCGCGAGTGTAATTATACAAGTATTTCTCTCGCAGTGTCTTCTGCATACCTGGTTCCAAGCGGTGAACATGCAATTCTTCGTCTTGGCTCTGCCTCTGATGCTCTTCGTGTACAAGTAAGTGCGGAACCAACGAGTGGCGGATATACGGCTTAGGCACACCGGCTTGGCTGTGTTTGTAAGCTCAAATGAGGGCAAATCTAAAAATTGCGTTTTCCTTCCATTGCGTTAATCGTATTTTTATGGTTGTGTCGCAACTTGCTTATTAGCCAGTGCGTTTTGCTATACTTTGGCACTGGAAGGTTGCTTCGTTCCAGTAAGTTTTATCGTTTTCCTGCTTCTTGTCCTTTCTGGCATCTTGTAGTTTATGAGGTAGTTCGTCAGATCCGATGATATACAATATTAGTTTGGCAGAAATTGTAGACATGAGCAACCAGCACCTCTAGCGGCCGCCAGGGGGGAACTTTCCCCTGAGGCGCCGACATTTTGGAACGCCATCTTTCACAAATATTTTATTACATATCACATGAACTCGGAGAACCTTGTACGAAATACATTTTACGCACGTAGTCGCAGTCGCATATCATGGGTGCAGTGGTGCTGTTTCGCGTTCCCGAAATGTGATCCTTAATGTTCCGGACTACAGAAGCCGAAGGAAATTGCCAGAACATTTGCGTAGAGCAATAATAATTTGCAAGGAAAATAGCTCACTGAACAGAAGTACCGCGAATCCATATACTAGTTTGGGGCCTTTCATCTTGCTTCTTTCAAACAGCATGCTCCCCAAGCATACCATCATGGTCTGAAATGCAGCTTTTGACAGCGTAGGGACGTATTGCCACAGTGGCGATGTGCCTCAGCTGTTTTCCACAACAAAAGCCAGCCGCTTGAGAGTATCCGAGTGGTTACGACTACCCGATATCTACAGTATTTTTGAATTGACGAAGGGGTGAGGTATAGCTGGTCTGGAGAGGTGACTTTTTTTTTACACCTCATATTTAGTTAATTTGTCGATGTGGAGAACATTCATTACGTAGTTGTTAGCGTCGTCGCGGGAATTTTGAAAATAGGAGCTTAAGGAGTGATACTGAAGGTCGCCTTGGGGCACGCGTCTTGACAAAGTGGGCAAATCAATCTAAGCATGCGGAGTGTCTACGTATGAGACAGCATGAGACCCCCTTTATTGAACTAAAAGCGCTGATGTCTTGAAATTTAATAAGTGCTTTTCATTACCACTGCCGCCACTGCTACATTTGCGAAATGCAGCAGCTGAGACAGTGCCAAAGCAACATGAGCGAACGATCAAGAAAAGAAACCCCATTAAGTAACGAACCAGATATGTTACGCAACACGGTGCAGAGAATGGAAAGTGGCATGGCGTAATTGGAAAGTGACAAAATGTTGTGGCTTGAAGATCACAAAAGCTGACATGCTTGACATGATATATGTCACGCAAGTCTGTTTGCTAGAAAAGAAAAACAATTGTTGGGGATATTGAGTGGTTCGGAAAAACAAACCAAAATAAAATAAAAAAGCAAAAGGGAAAACAAAAACAAAGCGCGCCAGATACTTCAATGAGAGGTAGATTAATTTCCATCGGCTCTCGCAGCTATGATTTCCCGAAGTTATATCGTGGCTGTTGTTTGCAGTAATAAATACTAAACATGTATATATAGCGCACACATTGCCACTATATGTGTATTTAATCGAAGGGGTAGTGAAACGTAGTACATAAAGCACCGGCGCTGGGCATAACTTTCGAATACTAAGTCAGTGCAACGGCGACAAATATGAAGTCTCTATAGGCTGTGCGTATGATTGGTCGCGTTATACGCATGGAAGCGAATGTTATTTTGGTCGGTGTGCTGCTGTAGCATCACTGCATTGCATGCTTTTTCCTTGGCGTCGATTGCTGCACGGCACGAATACTTGGCCACGTGGGTGCCTGTCGTGGACGCAGGTGCTCGACCGTGGGCCTGGCGCTGTTGGTGACACTTTGCCTGAGCTCATGCGTGGCGGTGGGCCTCATCACCTACTTCTTCGACCTGCCACCGGCTCTGCTACTCATGACTTCTGAGTGGAGGTGCGCATTTACACTCGTGTATTCTGCTTCGTGTCTCTGACCTGCCAGTGGCTGTCCTGTGTGCGCTAAAGACTGTTCCAATTATGCTGACAAGATGCTGCCGAGCTGTTTACAGGAACATGGTCTAAGTGTTACGAACCGGCGCATCGATCCAGTGCACACAAATCGTGATTGCGCAGAAATGTTTTATACGTGCCATTTCGTTTGGTGGCTCCTTCTTATACGCCTTAAATTGACTTCTCGCATTCTGCGCATTTTGACCACTGCGGTTGCATTGTGCGTCGTTTCTATCAGTTATTAGGCCATGAACTGAACATTTTTTGCTATTGGCCCAAATATTTTTCTTTCTTGTTTTCAGCGGCAAGGACGCGCTCCCTTCGATTTTATTAAAAAAAATATCAATCTGTAGGACTACTGCGCTTGTAAACTAACCTTGGACCCTGATTTTTCTTTACGCACTTTTATATGCTCAGGATGGGAGTACTTGTAAACACTGGTAACCCGATGGCTTACATCGTTTTCTGGAGCTTTCCGTTCGGAATTGATGACGACCTTCCTATACTTTCTAAGTCGAGCACATACACAGAGTGTGCACAGAGTGTGCTCGACGAGTGTGCTCGACGACACAGAGTCTGCTCGACTTGGTGTTAATCGTAGTAGAAGCATTTTCATAGGATAGCTTTTTTTTTGGGGGGGGGGGGGGGGATATCGTTGCATTGGTGACATCATGCTGATTTGTGGATGCACCCAACCTACAGAAAGCTCACCGTTGTATTTCCTTCTGACCACAGCAAAGCAGTGCAGCAGCTCAACCTGCTGTATTTCCAGCCGTTCACGCACTTCGGCCCCTTCTGTGTGGGCTTGCTGTGCGGGTACTACCTCGTCAAGAACAAGACAATCACTATGAGCAAGGTAAGGGTATCCGCTCTATTATAAATGCCAAGAGTTGCTTCATGTCTGGCTTCATTTTGAAATATGCAAACTTCATTCAACATTACGCAGCGACAAAATGCATTGTGCTGTTTGAGAACCTCATGCGACACTCTTGCTTCTGTGTACTTATTCAGTGTACACTTCTGGTGGTGAAGTGGCAGCTCGATGTAGTGACCTCGAGATACGAGAGCTGTGGCGAAGGCGGTGCCCTCGTATTGAGAAAGTGCGCGATACTGGTATGCTTCGTAGCAACATGTGCAAGGGGCCGTACTACGAAGAAAAAAACTAAGCAGTAGGGACCTAAAATTAGAGTTTCCTATAAATAAGAACACAGAATAGCACGTTAAGTGGATAAACTAGTATCATTTCTTTTCCAGATAATTGAAATTCTGTAGTTTCATTCTTTGTGTTTGCCATGTATAGCGCACCGTTTGTATCTTATTTCTATTTATTCTTTTTATTTCTATTTATTACTTCCCCACAACCTTCCCTAGATCGAATGACACACCTTATAAGCCTCATTAGCACAATGACTGTGGCGTCGCTGATTTAGCGAGACTTGTAAAACGGGACATTCTAGTTCCCTCTGGACCATTCTGGAATATGTGCCGCGTTCTGTGAGAACGCGGGCAAGTGTCGACTAAGACGCCAGATGCTCGTGATTTAACTCCTGTCGAGAATTTTGTTTGGGCTTATACGTCAACGTTTATACGGATCGGCTCGGCCCCATCTATAGTCGCGAATCGTATAACCACACTTTCGGGAAAAAAGCGCGCGTGGAGGTCCGCGGCCGCGGCATGCAGCGCGGACCGATGTCAGCATAGTCAACGTGGGCGACGCCTATTCAGCATTTTCTGCCGCGGCGTAGACGTGACAGGTTTGATGTTAACGCGTTCTCTCCAGTGCGATCAGCGCTTATGCCAAGCTATGTCGAGAGAGGCGATACTTTGGCGGGCCACGTGCCAAAATACACCGCATTTCATTGGCGTCCTATTCCCGGGGCAACGCCGGCTATACGCCGTGCTCGTTTTCCCCAGCTAGTGTGGATGTGCTACCGTAAGCGAGAACGTCTCCACACACACGCAGATTGCTCACGCAGCAGCAGACAATCGGAACACAGAAGCCACCTCTGCTCCCAAGGTCGCGAAGCGGCGTCTCCACAGTATTGTACGCTGAATTAACAATAACGAGAATGAAATATACGCAACGTTTTGCTATGAATTAAGAGGGTCGTAAAAACGCCTGAATAAAGACACACGAATGCTTGCTTCAATCTGTTTGCCGCCCATTCGCAGGTCACCCTGTGGGTAGGCTGGCTCTGTGCGCTGCTGTGCGGCCTAGTGTCCCTGTGGGGCGTGTATCCGTTCCGAGCGGGCTTCGACGTGCACCCAGCGCTGGTGGCCTGCTACGCCGCCTTGCACAGGACCATCTGGTGCACTGCCATCGCCTGGCTTACCGTCGCCTGCCACGTTGGACATGGAGGTGCGTGCTTTCTTGCCGTCGATGCAGTTGACACGAGCCACACATAGATAATGAATATGCATGACGTGTTGAGAAAGCGATGAGAAATTGAGAAGCCACGGGTTGGTACAGCTATTGCAGCCCTTTTTCCAGGGCAGTGCGAGTTTCATACGCCGACAACTGCGCATCAGTTTTCCGGATATCGTTGCAGCTAATGTGCCCTGGTACTTTGTTCATTCTTTTTTTTTTTGCTCTTCTGAAACCATGTCTCTGTTTCGCCACCTCGAGAATATGTGTTTGATGACATTATATCGTTCAGCTCACATTGTAAGTTAGCCGAATTCTCACGAAAAACTTCTGGCCCGAATGAGATATATATGTAGCATGACAAATAAATAATACATAAATGTTTAGCGCCATTTCAGGAATGCATGGAAGGTATGAATGGTGCTGGTAGGGTTTAAATTGCAGCGAGATTGTGAGGCGAAACTCTATGCTTTACCGTCCGTTATTGAAATGATCAACAGACGTGAGTTAGAAAATTGAGTTTAGGAGAGTTGAGCTTATGAACACAAACCGAACGTTATCGAATTTTGCCACATATATTGCAGTTGGTATACAACAAATGGACTAAATGGGCGAGTAAGAAGTGTCTCATAGGAATTCGAGGTGAACTAAATATAGTTGTGTTCAGGTGTACTTCGAAATAGCCAGAGAGTAATGACGTTCGTATCGTGTGGCCTATTTGGGCAGCACGTGCTGTTTAACCTTTCAGTCTCATCTGCAGAAGAAAGGCGGCAAAATGTTCTTCTCTGTACGTCCCTCAGTTTTGATAATGATGATTTCTAATGGCATCGACTTTGAAACGCCGGGCGCGAAATAGTTATCTAGCCTACTTGGGCTACTCACGTTTTACTATATCTATTGCAGCTTAGCATTTTGCCTATGTCTACATTATCTTGTAAAATTACCTATGCCTGTGACATCTTTTGATCACCGGCGAGTGCCACCTGCAAAAACGAACATGACTTGCACCATCACTCATTAAAGGTTTCTTCCCGAAAGGAGATTGCCCGCGCGCATCTTGGAATGTTTGTTTACTCCAACCGATGCCACACGAAACTAGCTGTTCAATTATTCTTCTTCGTTCTGGGGTTTTACGTGCCAAAACCAGTTATGATTATGAGGCACGCCACAGTGGAGGGCTCCGGGTTAATTCTGACCACCTGAGGTTCCTTAACGTGCACTACAACGCAAGCACACGGGCATTTTTGCATTTCGCCTCCATCTATATGCGGCCGCCGCAGACTGTGCAATTCTTGCTGCGCACAATATGCCATCTATATTGCGCCATATATTGCGCCAGCTATCGCGTCACTGCTTTGCATTGTAAGAGATAGTGCAGGTATTTTTTCTCAGTTCGCGTGTTAATATACTGGCGGAAGTTACGGTGAAAGTTTGTTCTGCATCATTTCAAGTCGACGCTTTCAGACGTGTGGCGGGCTAGCGGACGGCACGCGTCGTACGAGAGGAATAAAGTAAACTGCTGCTTGTGCACACTGCTGGAAGCAGGAAGTCCCAGTTTCCTCCCGGAAGCGGGAAGTTGTTCCAACTCTGAGTGTTTGACCGCCTATCGCCGCTTGCATTTTGTCGATTTGCGTTCGGCATGCTATACTAGGTTCTTGTGTTGACGTCTGGCTTATCTGGGTTAGCCATTGTCTGTCTTCCGGGCGCCTTTGGAGCAAACTTTGCTCATCTGCCAACTCTTAGTGCCTACGTAAATGACAACCTGGCATTTTATTTAATGCATATTTTCTTCCCTATTTTTCGGATAGTTTCCTCTGGGCTGCATTGAGGTTATTCTCTGATATTTCAAGGAACTTTGAACATACGTGTCATAAGCGGAGTGCAACTTCGCCTATTACTCGTTATGCTCAACATTGCACTGATCAAACGTTGATACTTCTTGCCGAAAGGAAAGTTGACGAAAGGATGGTCGCCGCGGTAGCTGAATCGGTAAAGCATCGCGTTCTTAATGCGGAAGAGGTGGGTTCGTCCACTTTCATTGATGTTTTCCTTATTATTTCTACATATTAATTAAAAATGACAGTTACGTTCCTCTAGGTTTTATCTGACTTCACAGTCTTATCGATTAAGTAAGTTAATCAGGAGTTAGCTGAGTAAACTTAAATATTTGTTTGTGCACAATGAAAATAAAATATTCACGATTAGCCTGAACAATGCCCATCAACATACTGTGGCCGACGTTCGCGTAAAGCTTTTTGATAGTCTTTGAATTCTTAGCTGGGACGGTTTTTAGGAATTCTTAGTTGGGACAGCCGGTGTGCGATGGTCAGTTATCAGAGAACGCAGCACATATTTTACATCGCCGCTACGTAAATTAACTTTTCCGGAAAGCAGCGAAAAAAAAGAACAGGCAGTTCATATCTTGAAAATCCAGTGGTGCAAGTTCTATCAAGAAAAATCACACATTAAAGCGTCTTTCGCATATTACGCTTCTACAGAACTCGTTGACCCACCATGGTATAGCTCACTGCATGGCCGCGGCGTTGCATTGATGAACTCGATGTGGCGGTCCCGGCCGCGGCGGCCGCATTTGGAAGGAATCGAAATTTAAAAATGCTCGTGTACTAGATTTAGGGGCAATTTAAAGAACCACAGGTGGTGAAAATTAATCCGGAGACACCCACTACGGCGTGCCTCATAAGAAGATCCTGGTTTTGGCACGCAAGACCCCAGAACCTAATTACATAAATTGTGAATTTTCCTGAAAAATTCAATAAAACGATTCCGAAAAGGCGAAAAAAAAAAACCTTCACCCGAATTTAACCCAAATATGGACACTGAAAAAATTATTTTTCTTTATGCTAAACAAGGAAAATGTAGAGCCTCTGTAACCTGACTGTGAAGGCGCTCAATGCCGTTTATTGATCGTCACAGAGCTCAAGAACTATAATATAGTGACCATGCAGGATCATAAGTTGGGTGCCATAAAAGTGAACAAGGGCCTGAAAGCACGAATAAAAAAAGTACATGCTGTAGATGTTTCTTTCTGTAAACTGTGAAAATAACATAGGAACGATTCCTTTCTGATGTGCCACTCTCCGCATGCTCTGAGTATAGGCCTATACAGATAACAGAAGCTGTATACAGCAAACAGTGAAATATATTACATCGGTAATGGTACTGTCATCCTATCTATGCAACATTTTCGGACATTAACGGTAAATATTGAAGCTAATAACGGAAAATCACCTCGAACTCCGACCAACACGAAAACTTGCCACCGAAGTGCAAAGCACGTGCGTGAGGCCATGAAAAGAACACTTGGGAGACGGGCTGTGAAGTGATAAAGATAAAAAAAGTTTATAGGAAAATTAATAAATGAAGGAAGTAGCAAAAGATGTTGAAGGGATTCGATGACTACAATCAAGGCGAGTAAAACATATTCGAGTGACACGTAGTGGCGGAGCAGGTGATCTAAACCCGATAACCCAGATTCCTGGGTGCTCAATTCAAGCAAGAATTCTCTTGTCTTGTGTTCTCTTCCCCATGTTTTATTGTTTGATGAGTGTTTGCGTGACGCCCGCGTAATTTTTTTCTGTTTACTCCTCAGACTTGTTGCTTGCGTTCATTGTAATATATATTTGTTAGCCGCTGATATATATTGGGTATTACTTGCCTTTTCTTTTTGTCCTTTTCTTTAATATTCCATATGCATCGAAATATTGCTGCGATCCGTGTTTTTTTATATATTAATGGCCTATCACATTTCATGTACATGCTCCCTTACTCAATGCCTCTAGGGGCCGGTAAGGTATTTTTAAATAAATAAATAAATAAATAAATAAATAAATAAATAAATAAATAAATAAATAAATAAATAAATAAATAAATAAATAAATAAATAAGCAAACAAAAAATTAAGAACAAATAAATAAATAAATAATCGTGACAACTGAAAATGCAGCAGCGATGCAAATTCTTTTGCAACTTCTTGTGAACTGAGCAATCTTTCTCTCTCTCGTCTGCCTCACACGGCTTCACAGGACTTCTCAACACGACGCTGGCATGGGGCGGCCTGGTGCCCCTCAGCACCCTCTCCTATCTAATCTACCTGATCCACCCACTGGTCATCTACATGCATGTCGCCACGGCCAGGGAAATTGTCAACCTTGATCAATTCAGCATGGTACGTTTAGTGATTGCAACTACCTTCACGTCATAGGTGCAGTTGTTCGCTTCTGTAGAACCTGAAACACAGTTTCTGAGTGTTTTAGTTGGCTGCCGAACGTGATAAAAAATATATGACACGGCTGTGCAGGCAACGCAAGGAAAATTTTCCCCAGATCTAGGAATTTTAGGCATATAGTTTAGGGAAATAAGGACATTTGTCCTAATCTGGGGAAATTTCGCGCAGAGACACTGAAACATTGGAGCGGCTGACGTTACGGCTTGTTTTGATTTCAGTCACGGCAAATTACCGTCAAACTTCGCATTCGAAGTGTGACTTGATCGTAATCAGTGCAGTGAACACATCTCGCCAAGTAAACGACAGTGTGCGGATGCCTTCGGTTCTTTAATGAAATACGGCTGCTGCGATATTGCCGTTCGTACATCTAGCTGCGCTGTCAATTTCCGCGCTCTTTAAATAAAATATTTATCTGTAACCGGCGAAATAAACGCATGCGGCAACACCAAACAAAGCAACTCGGGTGAATCGGGGAGAAATCTGACACATGCCAGGTTTTTTTTTTTTCTGCAACCAAATTTTTAAATGTCGTCTGTGGCAGATCGCACGATCTTAACTCTTGATCTAAATTACTTGATGAGGCGGGCAATGCATCTAAAAGAAATCAAAATGCTTAATTTAATAATTAACATAATTATACTGACAAACTCTTTATTAAATATTTTACGGCGCAGATTGCAATTTACGAATTGTAGCCGGTGAGTTCGCAAGGCGAATCCACCTGGAACGTATTCTCAGGATGACACCAATTTCGAGATGCATAATTTTCAAAGTGACAAAATACATTGGCATTACAGTTACTTTTGTGATTCAATGCATAAAACAGCGTTTTCTAAAGGTAAGCGGAACAAGAGTGTAATTTTATCGCAAATTTGACGACGCATATATCGAAACCGGTGCCATTCTTAGAATTCGTTCAAAGTCGATATGCATTGAGAAAAGTTTTTCCATCCATCCATCCATCACTAGCCACAATTCGTAAATTGCAATATGGCTTGTAGTTGAATCAGTAAAGTCTTAGATAGTGAAACTTGGTATTTAGCCAATTACGCGTTTGATTGCTCGTGGAAGTAATGTCCGCCTCATCGAGTAATTTAGTTCAAGAGTTAGAATTGTGCTATCTGCCACCGGGTGACTTCCAAACATTTGTTGCAAAAAACAACAACGACACCCTATAGGTATATACCTCCGATCACGACAATGCAGGCATATTACTAAGCAGCCAGCTATGCACGCGTAACCAAAATTTACCGGGAACCGCCCGTAAGCAGAGCAAGCTTGGTCTGCGTTGTAGTGGTCATGTGTTTGGGCGATGTTTGCTTTGGAGAAAAACTAAAAAAAAAAATGACCACGTATCTGCGTGCTTCCTTTGCAAATGACCTGTAAGCGCGTAAGTGTGGTGGTGCTACGTGAGTACAGGGCATGAAAAAAAAGTCATTCACATCTTTTCCATTGGTGTCATGAAGTGGCACACTCTTTTGACTGGTAATTCTTTAAGGGAGGTCCGGAGCACGACTTCCTTACAACTCGAATGAAGCTCCATGTAATATTGACACTTTGCTCTACGTGCAAAACAAGTTAGGGCAACAAAGTTTAACCGTGCTGACGTCTTCTTCTGCGAGTATGACTTAAGTAGGAGGCATTCTTGTTAGCCTAACAATTTGCATTGCGACATCATTTCAACTTCAGGGCAGTGACTTCATTATTAGAATATTTTAAAGTGAGCTTAGAAATAAATTTAAGTGATAAAATTTGTAATCTATTTTTATAATACAAGCAAAAATTTATCTTTGCAAAAATGATATTGACAAACTCATTAACAACCACATTTAGCACAAACCTAGGAAATTCTGGGAAGTTTTTATCTAAGTTAGGGCAAAACTGGCTTCGGTGATTGGCAGCACTGTGACAAGTGCTCTTGTTAGAAAACTGTGAGTGTCTTTCTCTTTATGTGACGCTCGTTTTGTATATATTGTGTAATTATGTGACTTCAATATTGACTCAGTTTATGCGAGATGATTTTAAGTTTGAGTGTGTTTTGTGTGATTTTTCCCTACTCAGGCTCTAGTGTAGTTCTAGAAGTGCACTGGCTTCCCTGACTGTTTATAGTTCTCGTATGAATCTTCCGTCGTGCGCTCTGTGCTCACTCTCTCGCTCTTTTACTGCTGATATTCCCCCTTTCCCTTACCTACTGTTTAGAGCAGAAAACTGGACGCTCGTCTGGTTAACATCGCTGCTTTTGTTATTTTTATATTCTTTTTCTGTAACTAGTCTTGCAGAAACCATAAAGAAAAGAACGGCGCCTCTTGCCTTCGTGAACGCGTACTGTAATGACTCCGTATACGACTAGGTATCGTCCGATTAGCACCACGTATTAACGAAAACAACGAGTTACCCGCACATCTATCAAATTGAAAAAGAAGAAACAAAAAGAAAAAGAAAAACTACGCGATTCGCTGCGCGATTTGCTGTTCCTTTTACGCGTGCTTAATGAGACGATATGAAGACAAACTTATTCTCTGGGTATTTCGGAAGTTGATTTCATTAGCGGTCTACTTACCACCTTTATAACCCATGTTTCACCCCCCCCCCCCCCCCCGCCCTCTCCCGCCATCTTCTCTGCCAGTGCAGGACGGCATACTGAAGCACTACCCGTCTTAGCCTTTCTGAATTTCGTTCTCTTTCTCACCACAATAACGAGTTCTTTCAAACTTTTTTTTTTTTTACTTTCAGTATGGCTGGCAATGTACAGAATAAAAAGTCGTAACTCAGCACCTGTAGAGACTGTGTTCGCGTGACCAAACGGTATAGAGCTTCACTAATGCAGCTTGCACAGCTGCTGTATAGCTTTCTCTACCAAACTTCTAAAAGCTTTATTTTGAACGCCTCGTTATATTGCACCCACTGGAATGTTCCGCTGTTTCTAATCATGCGGATATCTCGTGGCGTTCTTTCTTGTTTTTTTTTCTCGCCGTGCAGTGCTACAGCTTCTTGGGGCACACGACAGTCTCCGTGCTGCTAGCGTACGTGGCGCATGTGACGGTAGAGCTCCCGTTCGCCAACCTCAAGGCACTGCTGATGCAGCGCCGGCGAGCTTCGCTGGCGCTGGCCGCCAAGGGACACCAGGCGCCACTGCAGGCGGTCGTGTGCGGACCCGCTAACGGGCACCGAACGGCCGCAGTGCCTCAGCCCGGGCTCGGACACGTCAACTGCGTAGCGTAGGCGCCACGCTCACCTGCATGGATGCCATCGTTGTCTTCATCGTCGCCTTAGCCGAGGGAGCACTTGTGTACGTCGAGGAAACGCCTACCTGAAACGTCGCGGAAGAATGTGTGCTCTTTGAGGGGAAAAGAAAAGCGGTGTGCATGGAGCCGTATGAGAGTTGGAGGAGTGCTTGCGTCTTCACATTGAACCATGACTGTCAATAAGCTGTCTCGTTTTTGAACGTACCTGTCGCACCGCCACCGTCTAAAAGATATCATGGATCCTGCACAAGACGACGCGTGGATTTTATGTAGGATGAAAAAAAAGTTATCTTTCCTTTTTCATATTATACCCTCTGCTCAACCCTGCTGATGACCAAGGGAGGATTATCTCTCGGGCGTCTAGAACACTGCCGTCCAAGATTCACTATTGTGCGGAAGTCTACTGTTCTCCAAAACGCGAAGAACTGCCCTCTTTCAATGTCCATTGTGATATCTGTGTGAGCTCATGGTCAGAGCAGTCGCTGCCTTCTCCTACATTGCATGCCATGTAATGTACCGCTGAGCCCAGAGAAAGGAAAGCCAGGTTGTAGCTCAAAACAATGTAATTAGCGACATCCGCAGCGTTAAACAGAAAACACGAAGCTTTCATCCGCACAAAGACGAGTCATTTCAGACAGTATTTTCTACACTAGGCAGTCAGTTCGTTTAGCTGCAATTGCGCTGATTTTGTTACTGGTCTTTGAACCGCATTTTAGTTGCACGATGATGCCCTTCAACCAATCTTTTTCAACTCGGCTGTTCCAAGTTGGCAGCATGGGGAAGCGCAAGTGGCGCTGCCTGCCCTTCATGAAACGACTATATCGTATTTGTGTCTGTTTGTATGCATGGTGCTGCATGATCACGTTTTGCCACGAAAGAAAAAGACTGGGCTTGGTTTACGGTCTACGTGACCACAGTGGTACTTGTGTGTGACAAAGATGGGAACAGGAAATGCAGGGAGTGGTTAGCCAGGTGTGAGTATCCGGTTGGCTACCGGCACCGAAGAGAATGGAAAAGGGAATTTAGAAAGCCGGGATAATCGCGCTTTGTCAATATAGCATCCTAGGCAATATGTATTTACTTGATGCTCACACTGTTCAGGTATTGTAGTAGGCTGTAGTATAAGGGAAGACACTACATATAGAACGCAATATTCGGGAGAAGTGTCACAATCTGTTCATCACCAATGAAACTGCACGCATAAGGTTGTTGCATAACAGACGGGAGACCATCAAGAAGGCATCGTCATCCTGCGTTCTCTCGGGAAAACTGTTAGACATAAAGTGTTTTATTATTATTATTTTTTTGTTGAAGATCACCTTGAGTCTGTGTTATGCCCGACATTTGTGATGAAGCAGGTCTGTTTCAATTCATTGTCCAGGGGTCTGCAGGTGAAATTGTACGTGATTTCGATGGTTCTCATCTGCTTTGTTGTTATTGAGCAAATAAATTTTCTTTCCTGGCACTGGTGGATAACAGTGGAATGGTTTTGCATCTGACGGCATATAACAATCTTAAATTTGCGATAACGACCGACCTCTGGCGACATTACTAGCGATGCGCTGGATACAACGGTAAGTGAGGCTGATAGTTATTCTCTATAAATAAGCACATTTGTGTGTACCTTCATGGCGTCTAACATCGTGCACCGAATATTTTTCTCAATGGAAATGAAACGTAAATGCCATATGACGCAGGTTTTTCTTTTACCCAAGTATTATATATACTAATAGATTTCTTCTGTCTGCTATGGCTCATTCACTGTTTCTGATGCTCTCATTCGAAAACAATTATTTACCCACCATTTCATCAACTTTCGGTGCCAATCGCAAAATATTGAGGGTCTGAAATGATAAAATTGTACAGCATCTTTCAAATAATTTCTGAAGAATAAGCAAGCTTTTCGAAGTTCTCAAATTGTGCTTGCTGTCTCTATATTTAGTTGGGCCGGTTTATATAATGCCTCAATTTTCCTGGGAAACTTTACAAAATGAACAACGCTTGAGTGTGCTTTAGCATTGAGCTTTACGTGCATTGGGGTAATAATAGCCCCACGGCGCGCAAATTGGGGCAATGCGAGGCAATAAGGAACCGCGCCGTTTCCCACAATAGTCTCTGCTTTTCGTGATCCCGCTCAACAACCCGTTCTACTCACCGCGGTCGTATTGCGCATTTCGCTTCTCAATAGCTCCCTTATTATTCCTTAAAAGGCAATGAAGTGTACTTGTCTCCGGTGTCTGCGGCGTACGTGGTGACACCTTGGGAATGAAGTTGAAAGAATGAAGGAAATGTGCCTACACCCAAATTCCGTGAAGATGGCGAAGCTCGTGACTTCAATGAATAACCGAGAAGAGGTATGTTTGGCCAGCTGTTGCTGCCATCGTTGACGTTCCGTAACTTTTCAAGCTAAGAGGCTTCTAAACGAACAATCTACCATTCTAACTTGACTTAATCTTTACTTTTAGTGTTGCTTAAGGTAGCGCTAACACGGCGTTCATAAAAAAAAATGAAAATGAGGGAAAGAAGGAAAGAAGGAAAGTTCTTCTTGCCTCCTGCAGTTGCGAACCGGTATGCAGTTGTTTCTGCCTACATGTCTGACTTTGGTCTGTGGCTTCCTGCGCTATATTAGTCGATTTCCGTGTAGTGGAAGTAGATTCCGAGTGGTTTCCTCGTACTGCTTAATTTTCCTTTAATGCTACGTTCGCTTGCACGTTTTATATTCACTCGGACAAAAATATGAACAGCTTATCTGCCGTTCGTCTACTTCCTCTGACCAAAGCTGGTACATTTAGCGCTTCTCTTACCCTTCCGCGATGCATTCAGACAGAATAACGTTACTTATTATTCTTTGTTTCGATAGCATGCAGTCTCCTTCCAAATTTATTTCTTCTTTGCTTTTTGATGTCTTAAAGCGAAACGTCATTTTCCTCTTCCTCGCACTTATCAGGCGCTGGATGCTGCTGTATTGCCGAGCAGACTACAACTTCGGCCGCTAGGTATGTGCTGCTGGGCACGTGCCACTGATTATGCGCCCAATCTTGCACCAATCAGCCAGACGGGGTGTGCCGCTGTGACATAATGGCACGGAAGCGTTAAATTCTCTGACTACATGTGCCGTACTCCCTTGTGCCATACACCTCTCATCGAGATTCTTCCCTCAACAAGTATCGGGCATCGCCTTTGTCCTTGTCACACCGGCAACTAACAGCTGCAGGCAACGAGGCTGTGCTCGTGTCAGCATTTACTGCTGCTACCACGCTAACTCCAGCAACTTTCGCGTCATTTATATGCTGTTTTCCACTGGTCGATCAGGAGTGTCTGCCGAAATTCCGGAGGGAGCACTCGGATTTCATTAATCCGAATCTGCCCCAAGGAGAGTAAAAATGCTCCACGATCCATTGTTCCATTGATCACATACCGGAACTTGTTGCGCACAGGTCACGCAAACCGATTTCGGAAACGATGCCTCACTGCCGCTCTGTGCCTTTTCACGGCAAACAGCGGGTAATGTGTTGCCCACCGATTTCCCATGAAGACGAAAATGACGTAAGTTGTTTGCGCCCGAATCCGCACTTCGGCGGCGGAGCAAGTGACAGTGATCTGGGGCTGGACGAGTTGATGTGAAACGACGGTTGGAAAGCGCGAACCAGCTCCAGATCGACCCGTGGAAACCGGATTCGCCTGCCGCAGAGTAATAAATCTTGCTCGAGGTCGACCAGTTGAAAACACCATTAGATTCGAACACTGCGATGGATCGGCGTGTTCTTTTGCGATTAGCATTCTCAGCCTACTTACCCCACTTTGGTGTGCTGCTATCTAACCGCTATGGCATGACTCTTAAAGAAGAAAACATCTTCCACGGTTAATTTCCCTCAGCACAACAGCCCGATGGTGTACCCATTAGACCGCCTAGACATCGCTCACAACACCCTTACCAGATTCAATCGTGCAAGTCAGCGCTTTGGGACGCTTGACACATGAGGCGCGTCGCATGGCAACAATTTATACAGAAAAGTAAAAACATGCACTCTACTAGCTGACAATGAAAATTAAAATTTTACGGCTGAGAAAGAAGCCGCTGCAATCGCGCCATAGTTAATTCGAAGTCAGATATGCTGAAGCCGAATTATACACGCGCACGCGCTTTACGACCCAATCACCGTGCAGGACCTGGCCCTCTAAAGGACGTCGCTCACGATTGTGTATAAAACCACACACAGTGCCTCCCTTCCGTACTCGCATGACCCACCTAGGAAAGCCTTAACGCCTTCAATGTGGACTTTGGACAGTCTCAAAGCGCTTTTAAGGGCGAATAACAAGCTGAACCCAGGGGCTCCGAAACCTCC
Organism: Dermacentor silvarum; assembly: GCF_013339745.2. Taxonomy (NCBI): domain Eukaryota; kingdom Metazoa; phylum Arthropoda; class Arachnida; order Ixodida; family Ixodidae; genus Dermacentor; species Dermacentor silvarum. The sequence continues at coordinate 218,956,703 of NC_051154.1, forward strand.
CAGCCCCTTTCATCATCATCATCATCATCATCATCATCATCATCATCATCATCATCATCATCATCATCATCATCATCATCATATTTAAGTCCCCTTCAGGACGAAGGCCTCTCCCTGCGATCTCCAATTACCCCTGTCTTGCGCTAGCTGATTCCAACTTGAGCCTGGAAATTTACGAACTTCATCACCCCACCTAGTTTTCTGCCGTCCTCGACTGCGCTTCCCTTCTCTTGGTATTCATTCTGTAACTCTAATGGCCCACCGGTTATCCATCCTAAGCATTACATTGCTTGCCCAGCTCCATTTTTTCCTCCTGATTTTTCCTCCTACGAGGGACGTTCCAAAAGTAAGTTTCGTCATTTTTTTGAAAGAGAACATGGTACACCAGGTGAAACAAACAATCGCCATAAGAATCCACGCCCGTTAGTGGTTCAACGACGGAAGGAGCGTCAGCGGAGGAGGAATGACGCATGCGCAGAGCGCCGAAGAAGAGAGGGTAGCAGCAGACCGGCGTGTCCGATGTTATTCGAGTACAAATCACTATGGTAGACAGACGTGTGCTCCCAACGTGGTCGCCAATGGAAGTGTGTGCTGTTATCCGGTATGAATGGGCATGTGGGACTAGTGTGTCCAAATCCATGAACGCTTACAGACCGTGTATGGTGAATAGGTCATGTGTCGTCAAATGGTTGGTCGCTGGTCGTCAAATTGTTGGTTCAGTGAAGTAAGGCAGAGTGTGGAGGATGAAGGTCGAAGTGGGCGTCTCTCCACATCCACGAATGAAAACAACATTAGTAGAGTACAGGACAAGCTGCACTCTCGGGACCTCACTTCCAAAACAATGCTGAAGCGGAGCAGGCTGTGCGACAATTCCTTGCATCCCTGGGCACCGAGTTTTACCAGAGTGGTTTCTTCAAACTGGTTGCACGCTACGACAAATGTCTCAATGTCGTTGGCGACTATGTGGAATAATAGTTCAAGGTGTACAGTTCATGATGCCATGGTGTAACGTTTTTTGGCAATAAAGTTTCTGTGTGAAAACTTAAATGACGAAACTTACTTTCGGAACGTCCCTCGTGGAATATCGGTTATCCCTGTTTGCTCTCTGATCTACACCGCTCTCTTCCTGTCTCTTAATGTTAAGCCTAGCTTTTTTCATTCCATCGCTATTTGTGCGGTCCTTAACTTGTTCTCGAGGTTCTTTGTTAATCTCCAAGTTTCTGCCCCATACGTTAACACCGGTAGAATGCAATGATGTACACTTTTCTATTCAACGACAGTGGTAAGCTCCCAGTCAGGATTTGGAAATGCCTGCCGTATGCATTCCAAGCCAATTTTAGTCGGATTTCGTTGCAACGTTGCTCTAAATAGTAGAGTTAGTCCTTGACCGAGCGCACGTAACCCCTCTGTGATATTGTCTCAAATCACTATCAATTTCAAGTGATCTGGATCATACTGAGTGGTGAAACGTAGATGAGAATTAGAAGTTGTACAGAAAGTGTTAAATCTGTACGAGCTAGACGGCTAAGGGACATTTTATTTTTTTTTAATTTCACGGCTTCGTTCACGACTTGATCGCTAGCCTGTGGTGCAAACAATTGAAGTTAGTATTTTAAATGACGATCTATAAATCTCGCCACTGGCGACCATAGCTTCCCCACCTCACCCCTGGCATTATTTTATAAAGTTGGGAGCTCAACTTACTATACTATGTCTCATCAACTCCGTGCAGTGCAGCAAAAGTTATGGGTTGTGGTTTCCGCGACCATGTCACCGAAATCCGCTTTCTTGTGGCCGAGCCTATGTAAGCCATACTGAACGATGCATTAATTACCAGCAAAGTTCTCAAATTTGCAGACGCTAATTTGGCAGTTGACTGCCACGAGTGCGGATGCCCACTGTACTTGAATAACGCCGTGGTGTTGTATCGCGACACTGGCATGCGCGCGCGTCTGATAGTACAAGCCGCTGAGAAGAAGAGGGGTGTCCTTGTAGTGGTTAGCACGCCGTCCATTTCGCTGACAAGTAACAAGCTACGGTTCCTAGGGTCTGCGCATGCCGCTGGTACATGAGGTATAGGACTTGCTATCACACATGTGGGCATAATCTCTCATTAAGTTCATGTTTCTTACATTTCAGCTAGGTTCTTCCCGCCCTGTTTCAGGGCCCGACACCTACATAAACGGTGCACGCCTCGCGCAATAAACTTTAGCTTGAAGGGGCCTGAACCACCCCTCGGACTGGGCGAAAAAACACATTCAGCGGATGGTATATGCTGCTGTGAACATCTCAGCCTAATTTTACAATCGTGCGCGCGACGTGTGTAGCTCACAAGCGGAGCGCGAAGTCACCTTTTTCTCAAACGCTCTCGTTTCAACAGAATCCATGTTCCTCACTCTCTTCTGTGTGCTTTATTTCGTCATAAAGCACATTCCCTTAAACGGCGGCTATTGGTTGGTGTGGTCGGGCTACGCAACGTAGATACGGCGGCCGCCGCGGGGTGCCGCCACGAGTCCACTGGTTAAGCGCACTGCGGCTCGCTGAGGTCAACCGCGTTTGGGTTACGTTTAGCGCATCGTAGGCACTAAAATCAGAAGTTGTGGATGAAACTTGAACTGCGCGCCACGGTGAACATTTAGAAGGCGAAGCTTTGTGGGCATGCCCCACTCTGCCGTAGCCTCCGCAGTGCAAGGCATTTAAGAAGGTACGGGATCACAACGGAGGCCGTGTTTGATTGCCAATAACTCCGCTTCTGCTGAACGCACTGAAGTACTTTCTGCGGTAAAGTATTTCTGAAATAGCCTATTTTTCCCTTCAAATGCCTTTCTCCATTTCGATAAAAAGTGGTTCATGGCCACTTTAAAGTAGCATGTGTTTTGTGCAGTTCAACGTCTTTCGTGCCTCTTTGCCCTATCCGAAAATATGTGTTATATACGTTTCATAATAATCGTTTTTCTTTAATTAGCTACACCACAGTACAGTTGTGCTATGCGGTGAAGCATATAATTTTTGCAGTGAAGCCTACAAACAGTGTAACAGGGGCACTGTCACGGGGACTAGTACATGTTCCTTAATTATGAAGACGCGTACGCGTCGTCTACGGTCTCAGTACGCGCACTGATGCATCTAAAAAGTGTACGTTCGGGCCTTGAGAGCTGTTTATCACGGGGCTGTGGCGCTTTAAACCCTTGTCTCACCCCCCTTGCGCGCCTGAATATGAGACCGTAAGGGGGCTTAGTAGTCATTCCTTAATTATGCACGCGCACACGCGCCGTCTCCGGTGACAGTATGAGTACCGAGACGCCGCGCCCCGTGTTGGGAGGGTTGAACGTATCTCGATTACGGTACGCGTTCAGGGAGCAACTGTATCCGTTCCGCAAGGCCTGACCCGCGAGCTCTGTGTGGCATTCGCTCTCCAACACTTGCTCCGCCCAAGCATACCCGGCACCGCCTACCGCCATCCTAGCGTCACAATAGCAGGTAGGCTCGCGCTCCACAGTCTTTGTTTCCTCCCTTGCTACTTGGCGGGAAAATTGGTTACAGGAGAGTAGTTTGCGATGGCATCCACGTGAGTCGATTTTGTCGTTCCGCCTCATGGACAGCATTCTCGCCTCGACGATCAGAATGAAGTATGTCAGTTCATTCGTTCGCTAGGACTTGCCTCCAGTTTCGTCTGCTGTCCCGATCCTATAGTGTCCCAGCCCTTCTGCAGGCCATCCAGCAACCCTGGAATGCTGGGGCGTTGGCATATACTTCAGGTTCAGCTCAGATGTTCTTGATTGCGACGGGGAATGGCAGGTACGACAGGTAGGCAGCCGAGGGTAGGAGATATGCTTTTCGCTGCGGCACTTTCCGCATGCAGCTTTCGCAGTTACATGTAACCTCTGCTCTCCAAGGTCAGCAGGTCGCAAGCAGCAACAGCTTTTTTTGCAAATAAGGTTAGCCTCGGCTGGCCGTCTGTGCGGATTCCGAGGCAGGGGCTTCCCTAGATCACCTATTGCTGCACATATAAGGGAGCTCATGTAAGGAGATTTATTTGTTTATTTATATTATTTTTTATTTCAATACTCTCAATGCCACGTGGGGCGTTACAGAGAGGAGTGGGTCTCAATACAATAAGTGGAAATCGCGGTTTTGAAGGATGATTCAACGGGGTTGCTGAAAATGGAGGCGGGGAGGCGGTTCCAGCTGGTCGATGTCCTTGGAGCGAAGGCATAAGCATGTAGGTTTGTACGTGAACTTGGGACGTGGACCTTGAAGTTGTGATCGGTGCGTGCGGAAATATAATGAGGAGCAGCGAGTAGTGCATTCTTGAGGTGATGATTGGTATGGTATATTTTGTGGAATAGCCCAAGCCGCGCCATTTTTCTTCGTGTCGTAAGGTAAGGGAGGTCCAGGAAAATTTTCATTGCAGTAACACTTGCGGTGCGAGAGTAATTAGAAAGGATGAAACGGGCGGTTCGGTTTTGAATAGCTTCGCGAGAGGAGGTAAGCAAGGCAGAGTGAGGATTCCAGATACAGGCGGCATATTCGAGTTTAGACCTTGCAAGTGTTTTATACAATATCAGTTTTAAAGAGATAGGAGCGAATGAAAAGTTTCGGTGAACGAAACCTAACATGCGATTAGCATTGTTAGCCACGAAATCATTGTGAGTTTGCCATGTCAAGGTATTAGATATATGAACGCCGAGGTATTTATATGAGCTAACAGCTTCTAAAATAGCATTATTGACAAAGTAAGGTTAAAGGGCAGGAGCATTACTGTTACGGTGTACTCTCATTACTTTGAATTTATTTACATTCAGTTTCATTAGCCATTGAGTACACCATGCTTGAACGTAGTTCAGATAAGCTTGAAGCAGCAGTGCGTCGCTTGGTTTAGTTTATCTCCCGGTAAATTACACAGTCGTCAGCAAAAAGTCTAATTTGTGAGTAAACGTGGTTAGGAAGATCGTTAATATAAATTAAGAAGAGTAACGGTCCGAGAACGGTTCCTTGCGGTACACCGGAGGTTACAGTAGAATTAGTAAAGTCATAGCTGTTTGCCGTGACGTACTGCTTTCGATTTAATAAAAAGCACTCAATCCACTGGAGCACGTTGGCGTCGATATGTTAAGGGTTTTTAATTTTAGAAGAAGAAGGCGGTGAGAGACGGTGTCAAATGCTTTTTGAAAGTCAAGAAAAATGAAATCTACGAGAGTTGCGATCGAGGATGGTAAAGAGGTCGTTAGTAAAAAGAAGGAGCTGGGTTTCACAACACGGACGGTTCTGTCTCCTCCAAAAGTTCAGCTGGAGCAGTGGTAATTCCCGTGAAATCTGTCACCATCCAATTCAAGACGTCTCACATTACATCATCGACGGCTGCAGAACTCGCAGCTATCCGTGCTGCTCTGGAATTTATTGGTCCGAAATCATCACAGTCATGGTCCATCTTTTGTGACTCGAAGGCAGCTCTCCAGTGCCTGCTGTCCCCTTTCAACTACAGACCTAACGCACAATTAGTCGCAGACATCCGACTACTTCACCATCACGCAACCGACAAGGGGCACAACATCATCTACCAGTGCATACCGGGTCACTGCAGAATTTCCGGAAATCACAGTGCGGATGACGCTGCCCGATCGGCCCACAATGGTGCCCCTATTGTATCGATATCATTGTCGAGAACAGACGCAGCCACAAAACTCCGTTCCCTCGCACGTGAGCTTACGCAGACTCTGTGCATTACCAGTGATTTCAGCAACGCAGGCCTCCACAGATTGGATCTACGTCTGCAACTCTGTCTTCCACCAGGGTTACCACGAGCGGAAGCAACACCTCTGTGCCGCCTGTGGCTCGGCGTGGCATTCACGAACGCCTATTCCTTCCGCATTGGAATGGCTGACAGCCCTGCTTGCGACAACTGTGGCTGCGAGAAGACAATCAAGCACCTCCTCTGTGACTACCCCGCTACAATGTGGCAAGAAAAGCGCTCGCGACTGCGCTTGAAAACTGGACAATCGCCCCCTCACAGAGGAAAAAGTTTTAGGACACTGGTCTAGACGGGCTTCGGCACTCAAGGCCTTAAGGGCTCTGCTGAAGTTCTTAAGGGCTTGTGAATTGTGCGACCGGCTTTGAACGTTGTAGCGCGTAGGGTCGCGTTATTGCGCGAATTTTCTTACTTCAATTTTTTTATTTGTTTCTTCTATCACCTTTTATTCCCTTTACCCCTTTCCCCAGTACAGAGTAGCAAGCCGGTATTTACACTGGCTAACCTCCTTGTCTTTCTTTCCTATTCTTTCTCTCTCTCTCTCTCTCTCTCTCTGGGTTTCACAAGAGTAATGTTTCCTGAAGCCGTGCTGATGCATACAGAAGAAGTTGTTACTTTCAAGGAAAGTTACCAGATTGGAGTATATTACATGTTCTAGAAGCTTACAAGGAATGCTGGTTAACGTGATGGGTTTATTGTTTAGGGGGCTGGATAAGTTACCTTGCTTGGGGACTGGTACCACCCTCCCCGCCTTCCAGTCGTGAGGAAGCTGGGAACACTGCAAAGACTGAGCAAATGTTTGTGACAAGATTATTGATGATTATGTCTCAATGTGCTTCAGAAACACCGCGGTGATTTCATCGGTACCAGGTGAAGAAGATGGCTTCAGTGCCTGTATTAGTTTGGCAATACCAACCCAGTCAACCAAGATTGGATCAATCATAGGAAAAGAAGTCACTGCAGGCTTGGGGGCAATGCACGATACATCATTCGAGAACGAGGCTACAAAGTGGTTTTGAAGAACAACACAACACTGATTGCTTAGTATATGATATCACCTTGCTCATCGCATAGCTGAATTTCCAGTTTTTTTGGCCCAGTCACAATACTCCAAAACTTCTGTGGGTTGGATTGTAACAAAGATGGAAGTGTACAGGTAAAAAAATTGTCTTTGACTACCTTAAGTGCCCGTTTATACTCAAACACGGTGCTTTGGCACACTGCCCACCTTTCACTGCTATCATAAAGTGACGCACTACGATACAACCTCTCTTTCTTCTTGCGAAGGCGGTTCAGCGTAGACGTATACCAGGGGGAGCGGAAAGAACAACGAACACTACTCCATGGAACATACTTATCTATTAATAATAAGACTTGATCTTTGAAGATAGACCAGTTCTGTTCAACTGAACGCTGTGAAAAGCTGCGTAGGAATTCATGACAAGAATCTTCCAATTCGGCGTTAATTGAGTCAAAGTTAGCCTTCTTGTATTCGAAAATTACCTTAGTAGAATTGGCTTTCCGTACAGATTTAATGTCGCACTTGAACGAGAGCATGCAGTGATCGCTATAAGACCGGGTAGATGGGTTAAACTGCAAATATAATCAGGCTCAGTGGTTAGAATTAAATCTAACAGATTAGAAGAAGAAGAAGTGGTGCGCGTGGGCAGTTTCACAAGCTGCGTTAAATTGAAGTCGTTACACAAGTTTATGAAGCACATGCTCTCGGAGGTAAGTGATGTGGAAGGGCCACTGCTTTTATCCCAGGAGATATCGGGTAAATTGAAATCACCAAGAAGAATGATAGGAGAGGAAGGGTACCTAACAATAACATTGTGTAAGGCATCGTGTAGGTCATCGCAGAAGTTAGATGAGGAATTTGGCGAACGGTAACAAGCACATAAAATAAAAATTTTCTCGCCTAAGCGAACACACTAGTTCCCAGGGGCACGTGACTGGGATGATATGGGAGGGCAGGTGCACTGCAACTGCGATTAGAACGCTCCCACCTATTCTTGATTCACGGTCAGACCTGTAGAAATTGAATGCACTTGCGCATTCAAGAATTTCACTATCCCGCACTTTGCTCGAAAGCCATGTTTCACATAGGGTGACAATATCAAAAGCACAATCATCGACAACAGAAGACAGTTCCTCACGTTTGCACATTACGCTTCGAATGTTAGCGAAAAGAAAACGAACGCTTCTTTTAGTACTGTCATTTCTGGCCGAAAATTGCTATGTGCTGTTCCCATTACGACTCTGAGCGGCATCGCGGGAAGTAGTGGAAGGTTTCGGACGTGAGGATGTACTTTCGTTTAATTCACATAATTCATAGACACTATCAGTTAGAGGGTAATAAACAAAACATTTCTTGTTTATGTATAATTTGTTATAATGCAGTGAATATCAGACTTCAGAATAGCTAAACAAACACGCACCGACTGGTGCAATTTCGTTCCCCAAAATTATGGGGGTTTTAGGTGCCAAAACCACGCCCTGATTATGAGGCACGCCGTAGTGGGGGACTCCGGAAAATTTCGAACACCTGGAGTTCCTTAACGTGCACCTAAATCTAACTAGCTGTTTATGTTGAGCTCCTGGCGCGGCCTTCCATGGGTGGACCTAGTGTCATTATCCAGGTTGACTAGTGCCTCATGCGTGTAAATATGAAGGTTAACTGGGGTGTCTCTTGGAAGGTAACAATCTGCCACCCAGTCAACAGAAATACGGCGGAGTTGCAGACAGAGGGCCGTGGGTGTTGGACATGATGTGGGTGTCCACAAACGAACTCCGTCTGTTCAAGATGGATCACCATGATGCAAGGGCACTGGGACCTCTAATTGCCACCAGTGTTCTTCCTAGTACAACAATACACAGTGACGAATGGGCGGCGTGCAACTCTATCCAAGTCTTGTGGATGCGAACGGGGCAATCCTCAACCTACACTGCGAGAACAGTTAATCACTCGGAGAAATTCGCGTACAGGATGGGCTGTCACACCCAGAATATTAAAAGCTGTTGGCAGAAGATTAAACGCTCTCTTGTGAGAAATAGTAAGAAATTCCTGGAGGTGCTACTGCAGACACCTTACGTGGATCAATTAACGGTCATAAATGGCGTCATGATCCCTACCTACGACACCTCGAAGCCATTTCACAAAGCCATCCCGTGTTTAGACTTCGCAGGTGTCCCGACTTCCATATCTTTCTTTCTTTCTTTCTTTCTTTCTTTCTTTCTTTCTTTCTTTCTTTCTTTCTTTCTTTCTTTCTTTCTTTCTTTCTTTCTTTCTTTCTTTCTTTCTTTCTTTCTTTCCTTCTTTCTTCCTTTCTTTCTTTCTTTTTACAGCGAAGCTGTTATAGGCTAGGTTACAGGAGATCGCGTCCGGCAACGGAAGTAGATAGACCGGAAGTAGATAAAAAATTTCGGCTCAATGTGTGTGGTGGTCTGGCTCCATGTACGTGGTTGTTTCCCGCCAGCTCTGCCTTAGCACAGGTGTCAAAACGGATGGTGGATGGCCCATTGTTATACCGCTCGCCACCGCCGATTCCTCTTTCACAAGTGTCGCGATACTCGGCGGCGGCACGTCCCACCAGTCATTGTGCCCCTTTGTCTCGTGGCGTAGAGATCGCGCTAGCGCTGTTGTCAGCAGTTGCCCTTTGGACTCGCTATGAGACGGACGCTCGTTTAACCACATCTTTCAGGATCGTGGCGTCGGGATCCTGACGATGCTATGCAGTGTGCCGCGGCTATGGAGGCTGTGGCTCATACGCTAGTCTATGACGATGGGGTGGACTTGGTGCAGCAAACGCACTACTTGGTCATCGCGCCGGGCGAAAACAAGACGCCGGTGTCCTTGCTCTTTGACGAACATGCTGAAGACGATCAATATAGTCAATAATAATATATAATTCACTATAGCAATATTCACTATAGCAGACCCACCATATTCACAGCTTCACTGGCTTCCATCTTAACAGTAGTAAAAGGGCTCTGAATTTTTTTTGGATTGGCCCCTTTCGGTGCCACCATAATGATGCATCAGTTGGGTTTGTGCCGTGATTTTCAACCCTGTGATTCCTCTCAGTTCGCGCCCTCTAAAGCGGCGCGGCCATATGAGCCCAAAACAAAGGCTTAAATTGTCACAGTTACATCAGAAACAGCTCTGAAGGCCGGCCATTACACTTATCAGACGTCTCAGTGCTCGTACCGTGACTGGAGAGGACGCGCGCTGGCGTGAATAATTAAGAAATACATACTAAGCCCCGTGAGAGTGTCCCCTTTCAACACTTGGTATGCTTCACTGCAGGATAGATATGCTTCGCGATACAGTGGGTGTTTTTCGCCACTTTATATTTTTTACTGCAGTGAAGCTGGCTAAGGGAAACCTGTGATTACGGAGCGCACGCATTAAAGACCCTTGTCATTTACGGCGAATGCGTTTGATGGGACAAGGGGGATGCGATTAACGTTCTCATTTTAAAAAATGCCGACCTTCTCGCACATATTCGTAGCCTCAAAGAAATAAAGAAAGAAGGAAAATAAGAAAAAAAGGAAGGAAATAAAGAAATGCAAGAAGAAAAAAGGGAAGAAAGAAAGAGAACTGACACGTATACTAATCAGGACGAGCCTCAAGACTTAATCCTTCTTTACGAGCCAGAAAAAGTTTGGTCGCCCGGCTGCGAAGAACCGATGATTTACATGCCTGTTCTTTCGATCCATGTCTTACCCTCCACCGTGAAATACAAAATGCTATCGCCGTTTCGGTACATCTTTCTTGCAACAATGTAATATGCCAGCGCTTTCTTAAAAAAAAAAAAAAAAACAAGTGGAAAGGAGATAGACAAAGTCAACGTCTTGTACCTTTGATATTGAGTAAATCTTGTATTCAGCTGTATTTATGTAGAGGCCAGTCAGGAGTTCCTGGTAACAGCCGGCAGGCTTTTAATTTATTTATTGCCATAGCAATTATATGGACACTCCAAGTGCATTTCTGCCGTCGTCGTCGCCGTGATGTTCCGTACAAAGTCCAAGGGCGATAACACCGTCGCCGAGCCCCGTATGCTGTATGTGCGAGTGAAAGCGCACTAGGGGAGCCGACGATCGCGGCTCAATCTGGCGGGCCCAAGAGAGGGAAGCTGACAAGAAACGCGCCGTCTTCCGTCGCGCGAAAGGCCGTGGGGAGATGGGAGGGAGGGAGGGAGGGGGGGCGGCGTTGTTTTTCGACAGGAACTGCGTATTTCGCTGACCGTACGCATGGGGAACGACGATCGCGGCTCAATCTCGCGCGCGCAGGGATGGAAGTGGGGAGGCAGCGCGAAAGGGAGGGAGGGGCGGCGGCGTTCTACACCGGCACCAACTGCATACTTTGCGCGGCCGCACGCACCTTATCTTGAAGGCGATCTGCAGGCGGCTCATTCTCGTCGCGTTTGTGTTGAAGCGATAGACATCACGAAGGTCAGTTCGCTCGCTGCTGCAGCCGCGCTTCCGCACGCCAGCGTTTTGACAGCGAGTGCCCGCTGTCATCGAGTGTGATGTGTTCATATTTGCCTGTGCGCGCTGATACCATGCTTGTTAATTTAGTTAGTAAGCGAATGTTTCGAAGTTTATACGGCCGATAAAACTACTATCCTTACTTGGTACTGCTGTCTACTAATTTGCTATCGCAATCAATGCTTCGCCTTTCAGACGAAACTGCGGCTTTTCTTGTTGTTTTTCTGACCGCTGCAAAAGTAGACGGACCGCAGACTCGCCAAAAAAAACCTTAATTTCTTCTAATTCAGACGCACACATTGAAATTGACGAGTGTACTGGCAGTTCGAAATTCCAGATTTGGACTGCACTCTTCGATTTCAACTTCAATTCAAAGACGAAGACGAAAATCGGCTTTATCGAAAAATCCTCGGTCCACATACTTTTGCTCAGGGGGCACATTCGCCTTCAAAAACTTCAATAACGCGCAACCACGCTACGCAATGTGACAAATCTTATAGTGTCTTGTATTTCTTCATTTCTTCTTATTTATTGGCCAATCCCGTGTTAGGGGTATATACCACAGTACGGAAATCATCATAATCAACACGCGGCGATTATGTTGAAAAGGCATTTAAAATAAATAAATAAATAAATAAATAAATAAATAAATAATGATAATCAATCAATCATTTATTTACCGTGCCCAGGTACAACCATGAGGTCTTAGTGCTGGCGCACGCATACATTAAAAACAAAACAAAAAAAGACGCCTCGGGAATATAAGTAAAGAAAGAACAACGAATAAAACGAACAACTTTGAAAAGAAGAGCGTACATGGGATTGAATCCCGGACACGGCGGCCGCATTTTGATGGGGGCGAAATGCGAAAACACCCGTGTACTTAGATTTAGGTGCACGTTAAAGAACTCCAGGTGGTCCAAATTATTCTGGAGTCAACCAATACGGCATGCCTCATAATCAGATCGTAGTTTTGGCACGTAAAACCCCATAATTTAATTTAATTTTTAAGAGTGTACAAACAACAAGGCGCAAAGTGAATACAAAAGCAAAATGAGGAGAAGGGCAGCTGAACACTATGATTCACAACACTGCAAAGCTCGGAAAAGAACAATGAGATCGAGTTATGAGAAATATCAAGATCACGAAAATAAGCGTTATAAGGACTCTCTATTCAGTGGATGGTTGAACGTTGGTGACGACAGGCAGGAACATGGAAAGGTCTATGTTCTCTGGTGGTCTTACACGGAATACAAAACTTGATACAAACGAGGAGTTCGGGGCAGGTGAGAATACCGTAAAGGAGTTTGAAAAGAAACAGATAGTCAGCGTGATTACGTCGGCAGTGAAGTAAAGGCAATGACAATAATCCAACAGTGCTAGAACAGGGTCCAGTGTCCGTGTGATATATGATATATACTTAGAAACGTTTTCCAGAACCGACCTGTAATGTCACTGTTGGAATTGCCATTCCAGACGACTGGCGCGTATTCGAGTTGAGGAAGACAGATTGTTCTGTACCACTTACGGAACGTTGTAGGAGAATTGAATTATCTCGATAGTCTGCAATAAGAATAATAATAATAATAATAATAATAATAATAATAATAATAATAATAATAATAATAATAATAATAATAATAATAATAATAATAATAATAATAATAATAATAATAATAATAATAATAAAACTCCAAGTCGCTACTATATGACATCAAACATACTCAGTATATATACATCAGTAAGGAATTGACAGAAAATATAGCTTTTATACATTTCACTTTTATTTGAGTTTTACCTTGGAACGTGTAAATTTTAGGAAATAAATATCGACTGTCCGCTAGGCTGCCTAAGATTTCGCTCATTTGTTGTCGGGACAGAGCATGTGTATGCCCATACAGTTTCATGCTAAAAACACTAGCGGGACATGTGGCGCCCTGTGCGCATGCGCCGTCAATACAATGCTTAGTCCCGCATGGAAACGATGGATTGTAGGTGGACATGTCGAGTCTTTCGTTAAACGGTAATGATTAGCCTCGTTTCACCTCTTAGCTGTAGCATAGCACTATTTTGAGAACGTAAGAAATAAATATAACTGTGGTAAACTATAAATATAATCATCCTCGGTGAATGTTACTGCACATATATGTCATATTCAAATGCCTCGAGACTCTTTTTGCGCACAGGAAAACACGTGATAGAAAGAAATAATAGTAAACGTAATACACTTAGCCGGTCTAAAGATACATTGTGCGTTGTGGGAGCAGCATGCAACAGACTGTGTCTCAAGGAACAATAGAAGAACCCGCCAAATGTTATTAAAAAAAAACCCCTCATGAACTACCCATCATTCCCAGGGTGTTTGGGTGACTGCAGCGCCAAATTTTCTCTCTGGAGATTTTAGAATGAAACTCAAAAGGTAGACATTCTTGCTGTCGCAAAAACACAGCTAATCATAAGTAATGGCACTCAGTAGCTGTCGGAAGAGGGGTGAAAAGGGTTAGACGATCGACCCAACCCTTTCGCATTCGCTTCTACACGGATTGACCTACACTCTGGCCGGACATTACAATGGCGGCAAAGTCCCAGTTGATTCCTTGAAGAAACAGTAACCACTGACGGCCGCAACTACCAAGCACTTAGGACAGCACTGGCAGAAGCAGTAGCAAAGCCAGGAATATATTACGGATGAATCATGTTAGGAAAATACCGTGCTTACGCGCGTGTGCAAGATGCAACGAAAGGTGCGTTATACATATATATACACTCGGTCGAGCACACTTCGAGATAAACTGATGCAAGAAAGCTGCTTCATTACCCCTTTAAGTTCCTTAGTGGAACCAATTTGTTTACTCATGCGAACCTTCCCTTTCCGTCTTTCTTTATGAAAGAGGATCAACTCTTCCTGTGAACTGAGCCAGCTGATGATTGAGTGCTCTGCCGCGCCAAAATAAAAAAAAAAGAGAGAGAGAGAAAAAACAAAAACAAAAAAGCAACAACACAAAAGCACTCGAAACCTCTGAGGTGACCGGCAAGTGCGTACTTCGGCGGTCGCTTGCAACAAAATGGGTCTTCAGCACGACAGCTGTCGTGCCAGATGATGGCAGATGGCATGCACGTAGGGCTCCCAACGAGATAATTGAAGCTTGTGGGAGGACGGTGCATTCCTTCACGAGAAAAAAAAAGAAAGAAAGACCACACAGTCTCGTCGAGTTGTCGTATCTTGCTGCTCAAGTCCAGATAGACCAGCCTCCCGCTTGGGCTCAGTTCTCCACAAATTACGCCTCACGCGTGCCGTTGTGGAAGAAGTCCATTGTGCGTGAGCCCTTTCCCTTCTTTTTTTTCTGGTATGCGCAGTCACATCCACTGCTACTCTGACACACCAAGCAGTCGTTGCCGGCCAGATCACCACTGTAGTGTCTTGTCCCGCACGTCTCTCCAAGAAAGGCTGTTGGTGCTGTAGAACTGGGCGAACCACTTCCGGAAGGCCATGATCGTTTTATCTTCCTTAACCAACGCTGGGCTTTTCATGTATGCTTTGTGGTCCCACACGAATATATCCCTCTGGAACTGCAAATATAAGGGAGAAGAAAGAATTGTGTTACCACAGGCTGATACCCAAAGAGAGTGGGAGAGCAAGAACAGACTAAAATATACATCACTAGACATACAATATATACATCACTTGCAAAAGCCCCACAGAGTGATGTACTCTGTTGGCCGCGAATAGAAGCTCAGATTTCGGCCACAAATTTCCAGGTCAGGTGCTCAGGTTGCGGCACGATTGCTGATTGAATTATTCTTGATTGAATGATTCTTTTGCTGTTCGTGCATCTCGTAAATGTTTGGTGCTGGAGTACCTAAGATGCCTTTGCTGGCTGCAGTAACACGTAAGCCTAATATAGTTTATTGCTTACATTTCAGTTAGATAATACGTATTCTGATAGTGTTCTTGTAATGCGTATCAGTACCACAAGAAGACCAATAAGATATTCCAGATCAAGTTCACTGACGTGGTAACAAAAGCTAGTGTATGTTTCAACGAGATACAGGCGTAAAAATGACCTTTGTGAATAATTGTACCGAGCAGCGTCGTGCTATGAGCATTTAGAGCACAGCTTTTTGATCTTCTTGTCACTACGTGACTACGTACAATGGCACCTTTGTGGTTTGATGTGCACTACAGGCTACAGCAAACATCTAGCGTTAACTTATTTGTCATGCAATGCCCAAAAACGAAAGGCACTCCGGAGAGTGTTCACCAGGGCTATGAATTGGAGTACCTAACTTTTATGAAGAGGGCCGCTGCCGGGGATGAGGCTTTAGAATGTTATTGTTTTATTAAGAGGTCAAACAATAGTCCTTTCAGTGTTCAGTGAACGAGCTCGGTCTCCAAGAGTGATGAAGCGGCCGGCCGATAGTGCAACCAACCAAATACTCACTGTTTTTCTTCAAAATTATTGGATTTGTGCACCGTGAATTTAAGCCACTGGGGTAGATTATTCATGTTTATTATTTGGATTTTGAGAGGTCAAAGGAATCTCATCAGATGAAAAAAAAAAAAACTGCAGCGAATAAATGAATGTATCCACTACAACAAACAACTTGTGAATGCAGCCCTGGAAACTGATACGTTTTTCTGATGAAATAGCGCTACCACTTTTTTTTTACCCACCTCACTCATACGGTGTATAACTCAACACTTGTCCGTGTATCTGTAGAGCAGGTTTAAAGACTGCCGGTTTGAAGCCGCTGACAAGATCCAGTGCTAGTCACTAAAATAGCTGATACGCCTCGATACGCTTCGAGAAGAGGGTTTCTACGCATATTTTATGGAGTAGGAAATCTACTAGGATCTATGTATTGCTTCATAAGGGACAAAACTTGCCTAATCTTTATGGTTGTACTATGTATCTGTCTGCTGCCTTGTAATGGACCCTGGGCCTTCGTCAAGCTGCTATGACAGCTTTTTACCGAAGAGTCTCTTTATTGTACTTGCTGGTAAATAGACTCCATTTGTTTCAGTTGAAACTGACAAAACTTCTACCATGAAGCCCAATACTGGAACTTTGTGATCGCATCTTTAATCAAGCCAAGCCTCGACGCAACACGGGTATTGCATCTTCTTTTTAATCAAAATGCCGTTACTGTGGTCATATATTATAGGAGACGTATTTTTGAGCAAATTGATGGCTTATATGTTTGTTTGACAGCTCATACTTTAGCTGCAGAAAAATTAAAACAATCAGCATAAAATAAGCTATATAAAATATAGAAGATGCGACCAAAAATAAACTACTGTACTATTAGCCGGAATAGAACGCGAACAATTAAAGCGTTTGACACCGCAGAATATTTCCTGTTTCAAGGCTCAGAGTAACACTTAACGCACGTTTTCAACGGGTTACTTTCGATTTGCTGTGTCATCGAGTCGAGGAACCACACATAAAGTGTGTTTGTGTTTTATTAGTTTACTCGCGTTCAGTCCGAACATCGCAAGCGAACGGAAACAAATCTCATGAAGATAATGTTTATATCGGTGCCCTAAGAGAGAGGTTAAAATGGACCTGCGTAAAATGGAACTAAACTGTTTTCAGTATGAATAGCATGCTAACTTGCGCATGCCATTTGTAATCATGATATTGGTAACATGAGATTGTCAGGTACTATTGAAGTACCCATTGAAGGCAAAGAATGCCATTGAACGTAGAAACAACAGTAACAATTTCAATTAATGGCACTTACGGTTCACGATATCCGACCGCTTTGTCACGTTTTGTGGAACTAGGAGCCTGGCATAACGAGTTTGTTCAAAAAAGTACCTGAGGGTAGACCATCTTAAAACGAGAGTGCTGAGCGTGGCTCGCCTGCAAACTGAGAACTGAAGATGACAAGAAGCGAGGGGTAATTGATGCATGCAGTATTTCTGGAATCCAGGATGCGAAACACCAACATCTCATTATGTATAAGCTAATAGGGATGACCAACAGTGCGGCATGCAATTTGTGCGGGTGCGATGAGGTTCAAGAGCACCTTCTATGTCAATGCCCGTCCTTTGACACTCAACGACGTACTCTACAAGTTATACTCAACCTGTTAGATAACAGAGCACTCTCGGAAGGAAAGATCCTTGGGCCATAGCTCCTATAAATTCTTCTATGCAAAAGGCCACAAAAGCCCTTCTGCAGTTCGTGAAGGATACTGGATTGCACGGACGCTTGTAAGAGTGGAGATTCCTCTGCGGTTGATTCTGCAAATGACTGACTATTATTTTTCTTTTCTCTCCTTATCTATTCTTCCCCTTTCGCCCTCCCCAAGTGTAGGGTAGCCAAACTGGCGCGTCCTTGGTTAAGCTCCCCACCTTTCCCTCTTCGTTTTTCTCTTTCTCTCTCTCTTGAACAGCACGAAAATGCACGTGGCTTATGTAGAACGCGAATGGCGGGGCTCGAATTAAGCAGGCAGTTGAGTAGTTTCTGAGGAACAAAGCCCGTCATATTAGGTCTCTGGGGGACTCACCATGCCCTTGGAGGCCCAGACGATGATCCAGAACACTATGCGTGGCATTCTGCGATCCGGGAAGTAACGGTGCACGGCGCGCACATGGAAGGGCTTCATGGGTGTCAAAGAGAGCACATAGCCGATGTTGCCAAAGGCGGTGCGCATTGTAGTCACCACGAGCGCCGGCCCGATCTGGGTGACGCAGAAGCTATACTCGTTGTATCGGGATATCCAGCTCAGCGGCGACGACGTGCGGCACACCACGTTGACCTGCGCCGTGTGGTCCCGGGGCTCCCAGTTGGTCTGCCAGGAGTGGTGCAACAGGCTACCGCGCATAGTTGTCTCGGCCTGCTCGAAGAACTTCTCGCCCATGGTGAGCAACGAAGGACCGTGCAGGAAATCGAAGTGTGCCACGTCGGCCGCGTTCTCGGCGAGCTCCTGGATGTGGCACGAGATGTGATTCTCGCCGCGCCACCGCAGCGATCCGCTGCTGTCGATAGAGGCCGCCTCGGGCACGTCACCGACGTGCCACGATGGCGGCTCCGACTCGGCGTGGTACCAGACGAACAGCAGGCCCAAGACCTCGTCCGTAGTCCACTTCTTGATCTTGACAAACTCGGGCACTGGAAGCAGATAATGACTGCAACAGTCATGCTACCCATAGACTTTTCGGCTGTGGCTAAGCGAAAAGGCACAACTCGCTTGCCTATTGGCCGTTCTGATTGGTTTAGGGAGATGAAGATGGAACAGACACAACGGAACGAAAACGTAAGCGCGAGTTCTAAGTGTGAATTAGGTTCACTGCTTCAAGTAGGTAACCAAAGAATAGACTATTACTTTTTTACAACATACGACGGTTAAGTTGCTGCGACTTTGTGCACACCTTTGGAGGCGTAGGGTACGTGTGTGCAGGCTCCGGTGTCCCCCTGAAACCTCCACCCGTGGAATGGACACTCGATGCAGTCTCCCACCACTCGCCCCATCACTCCAAGGTGAGCGCCCAGGTGCGGGCAGTAGGCATCCAGTACGTGTGCAACTCCATCATCAGTGCGGAAAGCGACGAGATCTTCGCCTGCTCACAAATAAAAAAATAGAAACAGGAGTGATTAGTGAGACAATGAACCTGTAGACAGTTGTAGTATTTTTCAATTTCAATTTAACCAAAATAATCATGCGATACAACGAACCTAAATTTCCATGCGATACAATGATTAAGCTGATAGAATAATCTAACTTCTGAAAAATATCTACCGGTGAGAGTACTAATTTTTTCGGATCGTTTCGTATGTTCAGCGTGGTGAGACGACTTCCGCGAAAAGCTCGGTATAAAGCTTATTTCACAGTTGCAGTGAGATCATGTTGATTGTTGCAGTTGCACCTACATATGAATTCCGATTATTTGGGCTCCACTTGCCCGCTATGCACCATGCGGCGCACCGTGACTTGTACTACCACTCCCAAGACTCCAAAGTTAAAAAATCTTGTGCTGATAGAAATACTAATGTACAGTGACATGGTCAAATATAACTAGTACCGGACTCGAATCAAGAAACCCACGTCCGCTTTATAGCAAAACTAGATATCTTATCATGCAACAAACTCACAACACCGTCACAGCTCGCAGTAGTGCTTCTTAGCGCGGATTATTGGACTATGTTCGGAAAGCTGTGGTCCAAGAAGTGGCGATCATGTGACCGTACTTCATAGAGACGGGTCACGGCAGAGGCGGGTCACATAGAGACGGGTCACGAAAGAGAGCAGAAGCTCCAAAATATTGTATGTAATATCGACACTTACACTTGATGATGCATACCGCCTTCGCTAATAGTTCTTTACAGTGCTAAATTTGATGATTTTCTCAGGGTCCCATGCTTCAAACTTTGCAGGCGCTTTTAACTCAAAATTCGGCTCCATACAGAACACTATCGCTGTATCGTGACATGCGCATTGTCACATAGAATTCATTTCCTGCACGACCCTTTCAGTTCATGGACCGCGCGTGATGTTCGTGGAAACTGCGTTTTGGTACCTGCTTTCAACTCGCGGCTGCTATCGGCGCTGCTTGTTCATGTTCTGAGTTTTCGTCCTTGCAGAGGACCGGGTGATGTTTTATCGTCGGAGGAGTGAGATAGGCCTTTGCGCGCATTTCTGGCACGCGAAACGTGTGGGACGCATCTGACTTGTGTTGACACCGGTATTTACATCTGGCTGTACAATTCGGCGCTGCACGAAATGGTTCCAGTGTGTCTAGGACTATATGTGGACTTCATTCTCTCTCAGGTGCCTAACTCCACTCTAGATATTCAGAGATTGCGACGTTCGTTTTATTTTAATATATTTTAGAACAGCTTTCTTAATATTATTACTACTATACCTGAAAAGGAGTAGCCATCGCCCATTATAGATCACTAAATAATTTAATTTTATTTTCAATTTAAAAAAAGAACAGCCCAATCATACAGAGTTTACACGACCGAGAATAATGACCTAGAGTGTGCGGGAGGCTTGCTGAAAATCCAAAATTTAATATTTTTAGTGGCTACAAAGCAAAATGTTACACTACAAGCTCATAACAAGTCATAGATACACCCTACCGCCGTTATTCATACATACACCTAGTAATACATACACCCTACCGACACATACAATATCTCCTAAGTAAGCCATCATTTTCAAATGAAGCTGGGCTTCCCAAAAGAATATCAGGTCAGACTTTCAATAGCCGTTTTGAAATTTCACTGAACGAATAATTATGATAAAGAAGCAATAGACAATGAAGCCAAGGCAGCATGGCACAATTGAACTGGTTTTGGTTAATTAAACCATTAATAATTGCAGGGGAGAATTAATGTGTGTTCATCTTCACACTCTTAATAAATTTAAAGTGGCGGTCCCACTCCGGCGGCACGAGCACCCCGTTTTCAGTACTTTTGGAGAAACCGTGGTGGCTCTTCAACTTAGGATATAAAGTTGTGGTATATACCATAAAAAGCTTAATTCTTTTAGATTCCAACTATATATAATATAAAAAAAATTATTGATGTGATTTAGAAATAAATGTTCAAGAACAAGCATGAGATACATGGTTTTTGCGAACTGTGTCTCAGTTGTGACCATATTTAGAAGAAACTACCGCACTTACTGCATTGCGGCTTTCTCTGTAGCTTTAGGACATATTTATCTAGTTCCTAGACGTAGCAAAATAATTTTGAATTTGTACTTTTTGAATAATTTGCTTTTGAAAATTGCCAAATATTGCAATCTTCTGTTGTAAACAGCCCGGCAACTACATGCTCAAGGAAGCTAAATTTTGGATAAAGTAGAGTTCAAGAAATTTCCATTTAGGACGTAAAATTTCACTCATGTACCTTTATTAGTTTTAAACCGCAGCTTCGTAGCTTTAGTATTTGGATAAAGTAGAGTTCAAGAAATTTCCATTTAGGACGTAAAATTTCACTCATGTACCTTTATTAGTTTTAAACCGCAGCTTCGTAGCTTTAGTACCTTCCCGCAAAAATGAAAAAAAAAATAAAAATAAAACCAGAATTCCAAATATTGCTTAATTTCGGCCGCATTATTAGGAAAACTAATAAAGTTACATGAATGAAATTTTGCGTCATAAGTGGACATTCCTTCAACTATAATTTATCAAAAACTTAGCTTCCTTGAGCGTGTAGTTATCGGGCTGTTTACAACAGAAGTTTGCGATATTTGACAATTTTCAAAAGCAGATTATCCAAAAAGTAAAAATTTAAAATTATTTTGCTACGTCTAGGAACTAGAAAATATGCCCTAAAGCTACAGAGCAAGCCGCAATGCAGTAAGTGCGGTAGTTTTTTTTCTAAATATGGTCACAAGTGAGAAACAGTTCGCAAAAACCATGTATCTCATGCTTGTTCTTGAACATTTATTTCTAAATAACATTAATCAATTTCTTTATATTATATATAGTTGGAATCTACAAGAATTAAGCTTTTTATGGTTTATACGACAATTTCATATCCTAAGTAGAAGAGCCTCCACAGTTGCTCCAAAAGTACTGAAAACGGGGGGCTCGTGCCGCCGGAGTGGGACCGCCACCTTAATGGCTGTGAGAGCGGACGAAAAGCGGATGATGCCATTGAAAGCCGAAGCGACCACCTTGGCCTGACGCACCACATCTCCATGCCAGCACGTACATTCAACTACGACATAGCATTGTGTACGATGCGGTAAAATCGCTGACTGGGCAAGCTGGTATATCTTCACAGAAAAGAAATCAACGCAACTTATAAGGAACAGTTGCGTCTTCTTTCACTACTCATTGTGGTTCACGCTGTTGACTTGTTTTTACTAATTATTTACTTCAACAGCAATTGTAGCGGGTTCCTTGTACTATACCGTAAAGGGTGATCATGTTTAAGTTTTAGGGAATTTTTAAAAATCGCCTGCGGCAGATAGCATAATTCTTGTCCTTGAGCTGGATTATTCGAAGGGGTGGACATTAGTAGCATGAGAAATCGAAGCACATATTCAACTAATGAACAAAAAATTAGGAGTCAACTTCTTAATTAATTGCTTTACGGCACATATTGCACTTTACGAATTGTAGCGGGTGAGCTTGCAAGACGT
Organism: Dermacentor silvarum; assembly: GCF_013339745.2. Classification (NCBI taxonomy): domain Eukaryota; kingdom Metazoa; phylum Arthropoda; class Arachnida; order Ixodida; family Ixodidae; genus Dermacentor; species Dermacentor silvarum. The sequence continues at coordinate 218,979,054 of NC_051154.1, forward strand.
ATCCACTTGAAATGAATTTCCAGGATGATACCAGTTTCGAGATATAATTTCCCAAAGTGAGGAACGAAATACATGGGCGTTCCAGTTACTTTTGCGCTTCAATGCAAAACGAGCGTTGTTAAAGAAGTAAGTGGAACAACAGTGCATTTTTACGGCAAGTTTGATGGCGGAGATCTCCAAACTGGCGTCATTCTGGAAATTAATTCCAAGTGGATACGCCTTGCAAACTCACCAGCTACAATTCGTAAATTGTAATATGTGCCGTAAAGTAATTAATTCAAAAGTTAATTTGATTTTTGTTAATTAGTTGAATATGTGTTTCGTTTGGTCGTGCAAATAATGTCCGCCTGTCTGCATAATCCAGCTCAAGGACTAGAATTATGTCAGCTGCAACAGTCTATTTTTAAAAATTCCATAAAACTTAAAAATTATCACCCTGTATAATGTCCTGTATTTTAGGCCTCTGGCAGTAAAGAGCTGCAAGAGGATCCCTAGGCTGACGTGAAACTGACTGCATTTGACTGTACGCTGTGCCTAAATGTACTTTTTTGTCGAAAAAAAAATAGACAACAGTAGTTCAAATACATTTTTGTGGCTCTTCCTCACGGAAGCGCGCAATCTGTCATAGTAAAATAATTTTGAATTTGAAAGTATTTCAGGACACAGAACACGTTGTACCGCTGGCGCACTCTTCACTGGCACAGAAAACCACACGATTGCTGTAACGGTTCCGAATTTAAATAGCTTCAGTGACCAGCAATTATATAACAGTGCTATCATACCTTCGCGTTTGCACGCTGAGCGTAATTTCTCCTCAGTCTGTTTGTTCATATCCTTTATCCAATCAAATAAGGAGTATGCGAGCCTGACATCATTTTGTTACTTATTTATATTACTCAATGAAGAGTGTTCTTTTGCACACAGCGATCATAGCTTAATGTGACTTCTCCTCACCGGCAAATAAAAAAAAAAGAATAAAATGTTCGCCGAGATTGGCACGTGACGATTTAAAAAAATTTCATGAGGGACGGATAGGAAAGAGCTTTTATGCGCGTGACACACCAGCTGTAATTTCTAGCTACCTCGCGTTTCCTGTTTGTATTCCGCGCGGCATGACGTGCAGTTTCTATTTCATTTGCGAACTCTACGCATGCAAGCGATGAAGCAAATGGAATAGCGCGATCACATTTGACCACGTCTGAGCCATGATGTGTTGCGGGCAAAAATGGTCTATATCACACGTGCCTGAGTGGATCCAACCAACGCCGGGAGCATTTCGCTGCTTCACGCAGGGCGCACTAAAATTTATGTGGGGTGATCGGGAAGTGCTATGTAGGATCGGGTCCAAAATAACAACTTATCGTAAAGTTAATTCGGTGTGCGGTGTCCCCGTATAATATGCCATGAAACTGAGAGGAAGTGCTGCCCCATATGGACTGCACACTGCATGAAACCTACCTGGAACCAAACCAAACCACCTGCACTGTCTGCAAACACGTACGGGGTGTTAATTTTCTCGTTGCCGGAGGACCTTATTCACAGCGTGCATGCGGCGGGGAGATAGGGAAGCAGGAAGGGAACGACGTTACAACAGATTTTCTTGGAAGGCTGACGTCACCATGTTGCCTCCTAGACTCTTCTGTTGTTTCTTCAAGCTACCCTCTCCGCAAAGCCTCCGCCCTACTCAACTTCCTCTGGGACATGAGTACCTGTAATTTTCCGCATCGGGTATAACGATCACCCCTGCACGACTATCAAACATGTCGGGTAAATGGAATTGCTTCTCAGAACAGCGGGTATGATGTCAGCCGGCATCGCCCACTAGACGGAAGAACAATTTGACTAACAAAGCATCAAGTACAAGAAGGTGAAAGCCCTCGAGCCGCTGTAAGCGGCAAGCGGGGTGGCATGCGGTGGCAACGCTGCGAGCTGACATCTGCGTAGTTGCCGGCACGCGTGCGCACGTTGCACGCCGCCTTCGTCACGTTCTTCGTACTCACGGGGAAGGAAGGGCTGTAACTCGCACGTAAGCCCATCGCGACAATGCTGGCCAGCTTGCGGGTGAGCGGTGGTGGGGTACGACAGGAAAGTTGCTTACCGAAGACGTCGAGGCGCTTGACCTGTCCTACAACGAGCTCGGTCGAGTCCATCACTGGAATCCAGCCGTTAGGAAAGGGCGGGGGCGTCGGCCTCGGATAACGCCGTCTCCGAAGCCGATCGTCAACTTCCTGCGAAACATAATCAGGCGCGGTTACAAAGTGCCTAAGACAATGACCGCGAAGCATAGGAAGACGCGCACGCTGCTAAAACCTGACTCAGCCCAAAGCGCGCCGTGGCATGAGGCTTTGCCATGGAGCTCAAGTAAAGCTCCTGTGTATAGGGCATTGGAGCGGAAGTCTCCCGAAATCTATGTCCCTGAGGAAGATAAGATTGCGCTTTTGCCTCTCTGCCACCCAATTATCCCTCTCTCTTGGAACGAATGACAACGAGTAGAGGTGAGAAAGAAATGGAAAGGGGGGGGGGGGAATTGTAAAGAGAAAGCTCTTACGCGCGTGACCTGCCTTCTTCCTTCATGGAGAAATGAAGGAGGGGGCGCCGCGGTGCAATAATGTGCCCTACTGGAAGTCGAGGACATCATCATTAAAGGGGGTACAACCAACGATTTATTCTACAGCTAGGTTCAACCACCAAAATGCATGCATCCAAGGATAACACTGAGGTGCGTGTTTACCCTATAATTGCTTTGGAAGGACGATTGAGAACTATGCACGAGACTGCAGCTTCCAGTAGACAGGAAGCCTTGCCACACCAAGTGACCTTATAATTGCACTTCGTGTCGCGGCTACTGTGAACGGAGGAATGTAACTGCTGTTCGACTGGTATACCGACTGGTACCGACTGTCGGCCTTTACCAAAGGGACACACTAGTTAATTTTCTTTGTGCGTCGTGAGAGAGAAGTCGTGGTGATAATGTCGTTCCTGACCACAGGATCTGCTGATTCACATTTTTTTATTATTATTCTTCTGTTACTCGTGAAGGGAATTAATAGTTATGACTATTGCTGAGATCCACGTAGCAGAAAAGGGGAATGAGATTTTTTTTACAGAGAATATTGTAACAAAACAAATGGCCAAGCCAACAAGGCGGACATCACTCTTTAATTCTTGTTTTTGTTCCCCAATGAAAAGCCCCACACTTCTTCGTCCTGAGTAGCAGAGCACCTTACTCGCTTCTTCTTCGGCTAGGTTACAAATGTGAGGTTCAAAAAGTTTTAAAAAATTGAACAGATAAAAAGTTGTTCAAGAAAAAAATTGGGTATTGTTGCGCCATTATCACTGTCACCTGTCGCCAACAACAATAAAAAAAAGAAAGCTCCTAACATTAGAACAAAAATGATCAAGATCAAAAAGCGAAGAGAGAAAATGAATTTAGTGCCTCTAGCAAAAAGAAAAGTATTTTCATCCGCGTCTTCGGCTCGCGTTTGTTGTCGCTTTTAGTAAAGGTTGGAGTAAAACGCATTCACGCTTGGTAAGTCCCCGGACGTCTCAATTAAAACACAACATGTCCAAACTTTGCGGGTGTTGCTAAGCTCAACAGGTTGTCCCTCCCGAGATTAGAAAGGCCGCCGAGCTAGAGTTAGCGTTGACAATGCCCAGTATCTGCAGTTGCAGTGTACCGGAACGTAGCTATAGCAATACTGAACGCTAAAAGAAAACAGGCCATGACAAGCCGCAATTAAATCACCGATAGGACTTGTGCGGAATAACTATCCAGAAACCTCCAGAACATCCAGAAATTATTTAGGCGCCCTTCAACACAAATTAAACCAATGAGAAAAAACAGAATACTCTTTGCAGGGCTTGACTTATTGGGCGAAGATGGCTTAAGGGAAATGAAAAGAAGTGTAATAAAAAAACGGGTAAGTTTGCACTCGGTCGCACAAAGCTTATGCACAGCGAAACTTACTGGTTGATACTGCTAGGTATTAACTTGGTTGCTGCTAGGCGTTAACTTGGCTTAACTTAACTACGCATGTAGGAAGGTATTCTCCAGCGATCATTTTTGGAGGTACCTTCCCTTTCGCGACGTTTCGCGTGACTAGTGCTGGACGCGTCGCGCATCGGGCGGAGACAAGCCCGAGCGCAGGCGCTCGCGAGAAAGTATGGAAACCACCCCAATGTCTTGTACGTAGACGGAGCCAGCACCGCAAGAAGCACCGCATTCGTCACCAGCGTAGTCGACAATCACGGGACCGAAATAAATGCGTCGTCGGTTTTCAGAGTGAGCGCTGTGGAGGCAGAGGAACTAGCGATACCGTTAGCCATCACGACGAGACCTCACTGGGATTGCGTCATAGTCTTGACGGATTATCAGACGGCATGCATAAATTATTCCCGGGCCAAAATATCCAGGGCCGTACATTGCATTCTGAATGGAGATCACCAGCTCCCACCATACATACAAATCGTGTGGACACCGGGGCATGAGTCCTTACGCGGCAATCAGCAGGCACACGCCTACGCCCGAGCGCAAGCACACCGGGAGCCGCGAGATGACCGCGCCGAACAGTTCCATCCAGAGCCCACACCATTAACCTACACGCAAATCCTACAACACTATCGCCTTTCACGAAGAACACTACCCCCACCGCACAATGCTCTGACACGAGAGGAAGCCGTAACATGGCGAAAACTCCAAACAAACACATATCCACATTTGAGTCTTTACCACGCCATACATCCTGCGCTGTATTCATATAAATGGCCACACTGCGATCAATGCGCAACGCTATACCACATGGTATGGGCTTACGCAAACACACCACAGCTCCCAACCATAACACACCCTAGAGCACTGCACGGGCCGATTTTCTCAGCCCGCGCCCGGCCCGGGCCCGTTTTTACGTTGGGCTGCCCGCCCGAGCCCGATCAATACTTTTATGGCGAGACCCGGGCCCGGCCCAGGCCCCTGGAAATATTCTACGTTACCCGCGCGGCCCGGCCGGCCACCTTAGGCCCGAGCCCGGCCCGAGCCCGGCTCGAAACCGGCCCGAACCCGGTCCGAGACAGAAAAATACATGTTTTTCATAGTTGAGACGCGCGAGAATAACTCGGTGCACGTTACATGCACACCACCAGAAAGCCCAAGCCCGGCCCGGGCCCGCATCAAAAAGCACACGCCGTGCCCGAGCCCGTGAAAAAAACGGCTCTACCCTGCCCGCGCTTTCGGGTAAGCCCGAGCCCGTGCAGTGCTCTAACACACCCCATCACATGGCAATGGGAGGCAGCGCAGTTCCGCTCCAACTCGACGGACCAGCTCAACCTGGTCAACCGAGCGAGAAGGGCAGCTAAGGCCGCTGGACTCCTGGACTGAGGGGGCCACCCACTGCAGAGCGAAGGAGCTACCTACGCTAGCGTGCTCTTTTGATTAAAGTTTATTCTCGCTCTCTCTCTCGGCGCCTACGAGCGACAGCGTTCCTGGCATGCCACAAACGCAGGCAGGCTAACCAAGGTTGACAAAGTGCCAAGAACGCTGCTGCTTGCCGACGCCGAACGCGTTGGAGGCTAGCCGCTCGGTATCAATCGGCCAGTTTCGCTGTGTCTTGAGATTTGTGCAGCCTAGTGCAAGCTTTCGCCTTTTTTTTTTCTTCCCCTGGCTCAGCGTGCCGCGGAGAGAAGAGAGGCGGGGGTCGGGAAGGCAGGGATCTGGCGAGGAGCACGCGGTTTCCTCCTCCTCCTCCGGGTTGCCATGGCTACGGCGTGGCAGTTTCTTGGCATGCACCACATATTACGGCTGGCTTAAACAGCTTCGCTGTTAAAAAAACAGCAGAAACAAACCGAACAAAATTTAAGTACACACTGACACGAATCAAAGACTGTAAAGAAGCTCAGATTTCGTTAAGAAATACAGAAAGTACAGTGCCATAGTTCTTCGTGTCCTATGATCGAAGCAAATGACTCGAGTCGAGTTTCAGTTTAAGCCCCAATAATCCTGAAAAGTATCTGAATTGACGGAATGTCACCACCAACGGCAGCACTGGTCTCGACTGAACTTGGTCACGGCTGAGAACGTCAAGTATTTCGTTCGCTTGAAAATGCGAAGCGACATGTACGAGGGCGTGCGGATAAGTATTGAGCGTGACCGAAAAAAATTACTTAAGCTGCTCTAGATTGCCGGGTATAATGGCTAATTCGTGTATATTCAATGTTGCAAAAATCAGCTACCTATGTTTTTAGCTTAATGATTTTTTCAGGTACAAAGTGAACATGGAAGAAACTCCAGAAAAGCTCAGTGTGGAAGAGCATAGGACCATAATCAAGTTCCTGTTTCTCAAGGCAAAGGTGCGAAGCAGATCCATTGACGAAATGTTACAAACTTTGGGCGACAGCGGCGCTTCATATGCTACCGTTAGACGTTCGGTTCCCAATTTTAAAACTGCTCATTTCGGTGTAAAAAGTGATAAAGCCAGTGAAAGGCTTGTTTCTGTCTCTGCAAATGTGAAAGCCATTGATGGCATGATTAGGGAGAACCGCCGACTATCAGTCAAAACTATTTCTAGATATCTGGGACTATCACGTGAGAGAGTTGGTGCAATTATGCACGACGACTTGGAAATGCAAAACGTTTCAGCAAAGTGGATCCCAAAACTTTTGACAACTGTAGAAAAGAGGACACGTATGGAGATATCGGTGACTACCTTGGAACATTTTGCAAAAAATAGTGAGACTTTCTGGAAATACTGGTGACTGGTGATGAGACATGTATCTACAGTTATTATCCCTACACAAAGGAACAGTTTAAGGACTAGAGGTGTAGTTGTTTCCCCAGGCTAAAGAAGTTCCTTGTGCAAAGGTCTGTGCAGAAGAAAATGGCGACAGTTTTTTTAATCAGAATGGAGATCTGCTGGTGGACTATCTCCAACAGGGTGCAACCATCAATGAAGAATATTACAGTGCTTTATTGGCGAGGTTTAGGTAAAACATCAAGAAAAACGTTGAGGAAAACTCTCCGATGGTGTCATCCTGTGTCACGACATCGCCTCGTCACACACTGCAGGTGAAACAATATCGAAACTGACCTCCTTAGGCTTTCAAGTTATGCCCTATTCACCATAGTCACCCTACTTGGCTCCTCCTGACTATTATCTTTTCCCCAATCCCAAACACCTCAAATCTCAAACGTTGTCCCCTAAAGCTATGGACAACGATTTGGCTGTGTTCGAGAGGCTTATAATGCTACAAGTGAGTGGTTGCCTCAGCAGACGGAATAATTTTATTTTCAGGCACCTAAGAAGCTGCCGTACAGATGTTGCAAGTCCATTGACTTGCTGAGGAAATATGTAGAATTGTATGGAAGTTACAGCTTGGTAACTTTTTTTTCTGGGTAAGGCTCAATACTGAACAGACCACCCCTGTAGATATGATAACCACACAACCCATGCTCACCTTGTAAGAGTGAAAATAGGGTGCCCTCAGGCTTCTAAAACAGCCGCTCGAAGAGCTGTATTGCACAATGGAGAGCTGTTAGCAAGGCCATTATTCACCCAATTACACTCTCTGCAGCATCAGGTTAGCAGGGCTGTTATAACACAATAGCACCATTCTTACAAAGATAATATGCCCTCCCCCACTCCCCCCTCCTAAAAAAGGATGGGGATCACTGCATACGTATGCTAGTATTCCAGCAAGTTTCGTGGTAACACTTTCCATTAAGTTTTAAAGCGAAGCTTTCTATGTCTCACTGATTCGTCCGTGAGTGCGGAAAACGCACTGCAGGAAAGCCAACGTACACCATGGAACTATCTGCGCACACAATAGAACAATGGCGCACGACATAAGTATCGTAGAACGCTACAGTTTACATTCGCAGTTGTACCGATAAGAACAATGGGAACTGAAACACCACGCTGCCCAGATGAACTGTATATATCTGCATTGCATTGCGCGTGTCACGCAATGCATTCCCCGCCATAACCATGGGTAGGCCGCGGGTGCAGCGCACGGCAGAAGAGGCTGTCGTACGCGAACGTAAGCGCGAGCGTGATCGTGCCCGTAAGGCCGATCCCATGTATCGGTAACGGCAGAGTCTCTAACCCTCTAACACAGCGATCACAAGGCAATACTGTGCAAGTGTAGAGTCGTCCGTCAAAGTGTGAGTGTGTGCATGTAATCAACGGCTACATGTTGTAAAATAAAGGCTCCGCAACTGAACGAAATGTGTCTTCATTCAACTTCAACGTTCTAAAAATAAAAACCTGAACAAGCAATCAAATCACATATGCATCACATATGATCACTCAGCATTTCTTGGGTTTGTTGCGTGGTCGTTGGCTTTGACTTTGACTTTTGACTTTGACTTTGATTCAGTTTGCGTGGGAGAAAGCTTCGCGTTTAGCCATCTGTCTTTAAGAAAGGGGCTTTGATTTTTTGAGCAATTAACCAGTCAAGGGACGTTAATAATGGTTACTACCTTCAAATCCTTTTTAATTGTTGTTCAGAGAACTGCAGATACGTGATCATGTTGGTCAACAGGCAAGCACACGAATAAGTAAGGTCAAAAAGGAAAAGCCATGGGAGAAATATTTTGATTCTCCATTGGAAACGTACTCTCAAGTCAGTATGCCATTATGAGCATCACTGCCCAATTTTCATCACTGAGAATTGTTCCACAAACGACAACCGAATGACGACAGCGTGACGACCATGGCATAACGACGGTCGCGCAACTGTCCTTTCTTATACACTCGTTTATTCCGCGGAGGCCCAGATACCTCTCCGACAATTCGCTTTCAAATCATGCAAAACCCACACAAAGTGGCAATTGGTCTAAGCGAAAGCTACGGTGAGTCGGCAAGACGAAACGGCGGCCCGCAACAGTCAGCACAGGTGGCGTAGAAACGTGACACAACGCTACCACTATGACAGACGCTGCAACACTATGGCGTAAGAGCCCGTGCGTCTCAAGGAGCTAGTTGGCATTCGGCGGCGAAAGCGTTCAGAACTCAGTTGCGTGAGGGCACGTCTCTTTGGCATCGGCGGAGAAAGCCGGCGAGAGAAGAAAAAAATATATTAACTTTAAAAAATTGCATTCTGCATAACCATAGCTTGTTAACAGAGCGCTGTTGCGGGCGCTTACACCCTGACGACACCAAAAAAAGCGACTGGTGGAGCCACACACAGAACACTTATGGATATCACGACAAATTAGAACCATACCGTATTAACCCCGGTGTACCGCACGGCACAAACAGCGTATGTGTGCATCGCGCGAACGCACAGCCATCTTAGCACAGTCTTCCAGCCTATAGACTATACTGTGAACGCTTACTTGCGCCGCTCAGCGCCACATTCCGTAATTCAGCATGTTTTATGGTAGAGTTCCTGAGCAGAGTTTGGCTATTTCAATGAGGCCTATTGAAATAACCAAACTGAACCTGGATTTTTATCACTGCAAAGCTCCAACAGCCGAAGGATGTTCCCAAATGAATATTTTTATACATCCCTCAAATTCTAATTTACAAACTGATATTCCTGGAGAACACAGATTCACACTTGTTTACACTGCTGTGCACACACACACACACACACACACACACACACACACACACACACCACACACACACACAGCACACACGCATCGTCGACACGGCACACACGCACCACACGCACGCACGCACGCACGCACGCACGCACGCACGCACGTCACGCACGCACGCACGGCACGCACGCACGCACACACGCACACACGCACACACAACACGCGACACACACAACACACACACAACACACACACCACATCATCACACACACACATCACACACACACACACACACACACACACTTCTGTCTCCCATTTCTGCTGTTGACACACACACACACACACACACACACACACACACACACACACACACACACACACACACACACACACACACCACACACACACACACACAACATTTCTTTCTGCGATACAATTATTCACACACACACCAGTACAGTTACACACAATTATCTACACTGCACACACACACACACACATAGCAAGCACACACACACACACACACCACACACACACACACACACACACACACACACACACACACACACACACACACACACACACACACACACACACACACACACACACACACACACACACACACACACACACACACACACACACACACACACACGCACACACACATACAGGGTGTTCCAACTATCATGCACCAAGATTTAAAAATATGCAAATGCCACGTAGCTGGACAACGCTCAGGTAACGTTTTGTGCCGTCGCTTGGAGATACTCAAATTATTATTTGTATTCCTTCTAACTATATAATTAGTCTTAATTATAATTAATTAATTAACCCGCTAATACACGCAATAGTCCATGCGACGCCTCGTGGCATTTTGCGTGCATTCGGGGGCTTCTTTCACGCCCGGAAAAACACTTTTTGTAGCACGTACTGAGCAACAGAAAGCTGTATCGGGAGTTTTTCATGTTGTTCTACAATTTTCTCATTGACACTTTTGATCTCATTATGATATTTGAGAAGTTGAATAATTAATTAAGACTAATTATGTTATTAAGTGGAATGCAAAAACCTTTCCTTTGTACTTACTGCGCTATGTACTCTGTGTAATGATATTGCCCCTATCCACTCGTTGGCATTCAGGAAAGCGCATCATTTAACCTTGAATGCGTCGCAACAGCGAGCTGTTTATTCGTACGTGTTGTGCTCTTGCGCACGCTTCACGACTGCAGAGATCTACAGAAAAAAGCTAAACTTTCAGAGATACGCATAATTTCAGGTGAGAGCTGTAAGTTTCCCTGAGGGTTTTTAATCCAAACGATGGTGAAAAAGCGAGAGAGAGAGAGAGACTGACGAAACGAAGGAGAAATGCCGGGAAGTAAATATAAGGAATTTCTAGTTGTGCACTAGTGACTGCGTTACAGAATTGCAAAGTGAGGCCCCAGTGCCATCATTTACGTATATATATATGAGAAGCACAACTTCGCGGTTATCTTAGGTTTATTTACCCAACAGTTTCGGTCGGTGGACTGACCTTCTTCAAGGGGAAAGGTCGGCCTTGAAAAAGGTCGGTCCACCGACCGCAACTGCTGGGTGAATAAACCTAAGATAACCGCGAAGTTGTGCTTCTCATTTTTCTAAATACGCTTGGCTCATTGAAAAATCCACTTACTATATATATTTCAATTTCTCGTGCAAGTAATGTCCGTCTCTTCGAGTAGACCAGCTCATGAACTAGAATTGTGCTTCTGCCACAGGCAACCTTTAAGAATTTTTTTTAAGTGTTCGCTGAAACACCCTGTATATATATATATATATATATATATATGTATATACAGGATGTCCCAACTATCATGCAGATTTAAAAATATGCAAATGCCACGTAGCTGGGCAGAACCAAGAATTAAGCCCGTGAATACACGCAATACTGCCGCGCGACTGGCCGCTCGAGGCACTTTGCGTGCATTTGAGGGCTTCTTTCACGCTCGGAAAAACTTTTATGTAGCACGTAATGAACAACAGAAAGCTGTATCGGGAGCTTTACATGTTACTCTACAATCTTCTCATTGACACTTTTGATCTCATTATCATATTTGAGAAGTTGATTTATTACCTAAGACTAATTTATTCATTAGGTGGAATGCAAAAAAAAAAATCTGAGGATCTCCAAGCGACGGCAAACAACATTACCTTGGTTCTGTCCAGCTACGTGGCATATTGCATATTTTTAAATCTTGGTGCATGATAGTTGGGACACCCTGTATATATATTAAAGGGAATGAGTCAAGTATTGGAAAATAATCGGCCCCCCAATCACAAGTGAAAAAAATAAAGGCAGAAGGAAAAATGGAGCAACGAAGACAGATCCCTGACAGGTGAGACAATCACGTAAGCTTGAGAAACCTTCTCTGGCTCGTAAGTGAACAACATCGTACCTTGAACTTTCGCGATAGCGGGTGTTGCGCGAATACATTTTTTTTGGTAGTTGGCACGCCTGCAGTTAACGCAACGCCGCATAGCACCTCTGAGTGTGGACAGTGTCTCGTGCAGTGCGGTAGGGAGGCACAAATGTATACATGCCTGCGAGCAGCCTGTACCGGCCGGCACCAAACGAGCAGTATAGCCAAAGGTGAAATATCAGTAAAGAACTGGGTCCATTATTGTGTGGGATGGCAATACAACAATTCACGCCTACTTTCTGGCTTAACTTTGTCTCCACCAAAACAGTGACTTTCTTACTACTGCAGAACAGGAGTACAACTGTCAAGTAGCAATATGAAATGTGATTTTCGTTAGATTGCAAACATAATCGCTTACGGGTTTTACGGACGCAGAAAAACAAACTTAAAGAGAGGAGAGAATTGAGCCCCTGGGTGCCACGCTGACATGTGAGGCCACTAAAATTATACAATGGTTGGTCGTACGCGCATAAAGGTCTCTACTGTGCATACGAGACATATGGCACACATATAGTGTGTATTGTCTGGATATTACGGTACTAGTAGCCGTGGTATAAACCTCCTCGAAGTAAATAAATAAGGCGAGAGTGATAGAAACCTTCAAGTAGAAAATTGAGAGGGCTTCAAACGAGCCGCTTCGTATAAGGAACTTGGACGATAACATAACGCATCACTACCGTCCCAGAAACCTAGAAAGGGGAACAAAATACCCTGCCAACTTAAGCGATTCTTTACTATGACAATAGCATGCTCTTACAGCGGATCGACACGGCCATCGTCTCAAGAAATACAAGGCTGTCTTCACCCGCTGCAACACTGACTGCTGTGGCTACCGATTTACCGATTACTGCTGTGGCTACCGTAGCGCTCATGCGTACGCCTGCGCAGTACCTACTGAGGACTGCTATATAGGAAATGCATGCGCATGAAGCCCACACAAATTTCCAAGCTCGAAAGGTGCGTGATAGCACAATAATTAGCGCTTTCAGCTCGCAATTACATGGTGCCCCAACTGCTTGAGTTCCATCCCGAGTGGTGGTGCGCGAAGATCTTGTTTTTCTGATATGACGAGGGTGAAGCTGAAGATGAGGGCATAGTCTGACGATGACGACGAGATAACGACGGCCCTTGCGGCTGGACTTGCGAGGCAAAGCAAGTTATGAGCTTTCAGGAAAAGAAAGAAGAAAAGAAAATGCTCATTGCGAAAGTCATTGCTGCCATAACCTTCACTTCCAGCGCTATCCTGCGTCTGCACTATTGCCAAGTAGAAACTACAGCCAACCCGCCGTGGTGGCGTAGTTGCTTTGGCGTTGCGCTGCTAACCCCGAGGACGCGGGATCGAATCACGGCTACGGCTGCCGGCGGCATTTCCATGGGGGCGAAATGCAAAAAAAAAAAAAGAACATCGGTGTACCGTGCATTGAGTGCACCTTATAGAACCCCAGGTGGTCAAAATTATTAGTCCGGAGTCCCCCACTACGGCGTGCCTCATAATCATATCCTGGTTTTGCAAGTAAAGCGACAGAATTTATTTATTTTATAGTACAGCCACAGCCTACTTATATTAAGGACGGTTGTAGTACTGTAGCGCTTCCTTATTACAATGGGGATAAAAGAGAGAGAGAGAGAGAAAAAAAAACATTGTTCTGCTTCCCCCCGTGTACGCCAATTTCTGGCAATGTTACCGACCAGTCCGGCTAATATTGTCAAGCCCTGGTTTTACTTCTATCCCGCCGCTTCCATCTAGTTCCTTTCCCTAACTTTCGTCGGCGCGCGCCACGGATGACAAAAATGCAAGGAAAGCCATGACGGCACTCCTTTGCGAGGCGAAAACATTTAGATTGATTGCAATTGATTCTCTACCCGCTTTTGTACATATAATTCAAAACACACTGCACAGCAAAACGGCGAAGGCACCCTTTCCTGCGATGAATACTTACTGGGGGAGTTCCTCAAGCAAATGAAATAAATAATTTAATCAAATTGCAAGGTTTGAAGTCCCAAAGGGAACCTGGCTATCAGCCAAACCGGGGGCCCCGGAGTTATTTTTATCATCAGGAGTTGTCGAACGTAAACTCGGAGCTCGATGAACAAGTGTTAATTAGGATTGCTAATTGCGCAAGTTGGCAGCGATCAACAGCACCACTTTAAACAGATCTAGACGAGCAAAAAAAAAAAAAAAATGCAGTAGAGCCTATGTCCTGGGTTCTCTTTGCACCTCTTGTAATACTGTTGTTGAAAATGGAACACAAGCTTTTTTTTCCCTTCTTTTTTTGTCGTCCCCACAGAAGTCCGGCCACTGCCGCGGGGAGTCGAACCTGAAACATTGCACAACTTTTAACTGTGATGTAAGTTTGGATTAGTTAGGCTTATGGGGCACTCACTTATTGCATTCGGAACTTTGGCACACGCGAAAGAAATGACGAAATGCCCTTGAAGTCATGCCTTTGTTGCGGCCCTCATTCCCAGCCACTACTGCTCACGTGGTCCCAGACCGCATTCACGAAAGCACGCATGTTTTCGATGGCGGCCGGCTGCTGCCGAATCGAGCCTTTCCACGCTATCCTGCACGTTCCGTGTCTACGCCACCGAGAGTAAAAAATGAGGGGCCACAGATACATGGTGGCCCACAATTATACGAAACAACCGCCACGATTACCTCTGCGGGGCTGCGGCGTGGCTTTCGGTTGAAGAGGAGCACGGACACGATGAGTGTCAACAGTGCGCCGACGATCGCCAGTGCTGTGTGATAGCCGTTCGAGGAGAGGATCCCGGCGTAGGTCCAAGGAGCTAGCACAGAAGGGCGGCAGGCATCCATGCTTTGTGAGATGTGCGGTCCGGCGACCGTTCGACGCACCGGGCTCCGGAAAACAATATGACAGAAGGTGCTGAGAAGAAGCGCGCCGCCAGAGTCGTCCTTCTCAAACTGAACCTTCCTTCTCTCCTCCGTGCGCTTTCCTTTATAGCATCGCGTCCCCCCTCCTCCCCGCCCGGAGGTATTGAAACTCGCGGACACCGTCCCGTGTAGTTTGAGGAGGGGGCAGCTTCAACTGCGATGCTCCTCTCCGCTCGCATTTTCTCTCTCGCTAAGCAGCGTCCCCGCTTTGCGAATCAAAAGAGAAAAGTAGCAGCCGCACCAGACACGTGAAGAATACCTCACGTACGCCCCAGCGGAGTGAATGAGTTCTCATTTGTGAGATTTTCAGCGACCCGTCGAAAAAAAAAATATGGCGCGATATATTTACGTCCCCGATAAGGGATGACTGCATGTTAGCCAGCTCCGAAAATGCAAATATGCATACCACGTTGCTAAACAAAAGCCTTCCTCCCCAAATAAGTTACGTGCTTCGGTTGGAGAGAATGGTTTCTCGAAGCAGCGCCCACTCGAAGCATCGCCTATGCTATCAGGAAGCAATCTGATCATATTGAAATAATAAGTCAATACATTTTATGCGTTTTTTACAGAAGTCTGCCATCTGAAGCCGAAGCGGTGCCAACTGTTGGCGCATTAGAAAAGAGTGATCATGCGGCCATGTGAACCGTGCTGGTTGCTTTACTGTATATAGACGAACGTAGAAATGCGAAAAAGCGTCCGTTTCTGGTTGGCAGGAATTTTTTTCTTGTTTCATTACGAATGGTCCAACATCTTCCAGTGGTCACTGGATTATGCCTGCCACCTGGAGATGCGGGAAGAAATAATTGAATAGCCGGCAGAGATATGATGGTCATTAGCCGGGTATCAACCCTTCAAGACATTTCATCCCCGACTTGTAATACTTGTTATACACGAATTTGTTGTTTTCACCAAGTCATTCGTTAACATCGTCCGCTCGCTCATCGCGGGTTTTTGGGCGCGAGGACTGCAGGATTCCTTAAGAACGATAAACTTACGTACATTCTTGGATTCACGATTCCTTTCTCACGTTTAAAATTTTGGGTGTGTCTAACTGGTGTTCGGCGCTAGTCAGAAGCGAGAACAGAACACGCTCGAGTGGCGCCGAAGGAATCAGACGTGCCTTCTCAGCAGAGCTATATCATCAGCCCAGCAGGAGCAGTGCGTCAGAAGGATACGTTTTCTCGCTTGTTTTTTTACCCCCCCCCCCCCCCCCCCCCCAAACACACATCTGCGTGTGCCTAAAAAAAAAAACAGCGAAAGCGAATGAATTTGGCGCAGAAAGAACTGCCTCGCGGCGAATTCCTAGCAGGTACTATTTGCGGCAGATTTCGAGAACTTTAGTCTCCGGAACCCGGAAAGCGACCGTGAGTGATAGTCAAATTGTGGAAGACAATATAGTCAGTCCCTGAAATATCCCGGTTGTTTATGGTAGCATGTCTAGCAGATCCCTTCAACTTTTCCCCAACTTCCCTCTATAGCCTTGTCATATTGCACACATCCTTGTCATACCTGTACCGGTGACGAGGATGGCATGCGCTCCCTTTTACTTAAAAAAGAAAAGAAGATGAATTTCTGAATAACCTCATGCCCTTTTAATCGGCAGTGTGCATTCCTGGGAAAAACATGTCCCGAACATTCTTGGTCGACTGCCTGCCCATGGTCGACAACTGGTAGAAAAGTCGGAAGCCAATTTTTGTCACCACGATAGCTTGGCGAAGATGGTCCCCTGCCAAACGCATCCACGCATGTGCTTGCTATCGCAGGCATATCACTTACCGATAGCAAATCCAAATCGCTTGCTCATATAAAAAGTTATGTAAATAAAACCATTTCAAGAGAACATAAACATTTGCGTGCGAAAAAAATGTGCGATAGATATATTCCACGAGGTTGTTTCGCACTTGAGTTGCCACAGCGCGGTATAGTTATTTTCTCGTTCTTTTTTTTCTTTTTAGTGCATTTTCTCACATCTACTGAAAGTGTGCAAAAATGCTTGTCAATGGATCACTTTCTTTACTGTACTTTGCACTCTGTGTATACAAGTATACTCGGGAATCATTCAAGTTTAGCGTTTCATCTTGCCCGAGGAAGTGCAGGCTCCGGCATATGATTGGAACGCGTAGCAAATAAAACGATGAAACTAAGGATGTGCGTATACTCGGCATCTGGAATGTGGCGCGAGACATTTCGCATCACGGTATTCGAACCGAGAATTTGATATGCTCAAGTCTGACAACCTACGAGGTTAACGAATATAAAGAAGCGTTCTTGCCCCTATAAATTGGTCATGCATGCAGTTGCTGCCTACAGGCTGCTTAAAGTGCCACCCGTAATTTTCATTAGTATTTCATGCAGACGCAATCATAACAATCACACCAACAGGAGGAGAGGAAATATCTAGCTGAGAGCTGACACCAAGAGACGCACAACACCTGCCAGCTCGGAAACATGGGGTGGGAAAATTGAAAAAGAGGCCGATGAATACAAACAAACAAACAAACAAACAAACAAACAAACAAACAAACAAACAAACAAACAAACAAACAAACAAACAAACAAACAAACAAACAAACAAACAAACAAACAAACAAACAAACAAACAAACAAACAAACAAACAAACAAACAAACAAATTAACAGACAAACAAACAAACAAACAGAGAGCTAAGCGAAAAAAGAAGTCGTCGACCTATCTGCAGAAAGGAGGAGAAGGAGGCTGGTGGCTGCTGCTAGGAGGAAAAAAAATTCGGCAGATACACTTAAGACTGCTTACGTGTGGGATGCAAAAACATTATAGACCCTTGATTGCTAACAACTTTATTGAATTTTTCTGCAGGGTTTTGGCGACCTTGGTGAAATATTTTTTCCCGTACGTTCCTTGTCGACACAAGCTCTCGCCTGCGTACTACCTGCGCCTCGGTAAGGCCAAACAAAACGTGCCAAGCGTCTCGACGCGTTCCCATGCCCGCGAGGAGTTCATAACTCGAATGAGCGCTCCGCGTGGTTCAATTGGATATGAATGCTTTTTATTTTATACATTTATTTTATGCACTCATCAACCTCACACTCATTGTCCTCGTTGAACATCTGCCAGCAGCGATCATAATATCAATGCAAGCAGACGACATATATAAATGGAATTCAGGCGTGACCCGTCCGTCCTCAGATACCTGCAAGACATCAAACATTTCACCGCCCATGTACCCCGTACAGATGGTAAACCAGCGAAGCTGAAATGTGCGGCCTCGATATGAGCCACACTTTCTTTCTTTCTTTCTTTCTTTCTTTCTTTCTTTCTTTCTTTCTTTCTTTCTTTCTTTCTTTCTTCTTTTCTTGTCCCTGGCTCATACCCGCGTATCCAATGCGGGTATTGGCCACACGTGATTTTATTATCGTTAATCGTGACAACTGACGAACATGTGGTGTTATTGAAGTCATGACCTATCAGTCATGTTAGTCATACATTCGTACCCTTACATGACAATTTTGGCATATACCAAGTGAACGAGACGCGAGTTTTCGATATGTTTATTTCCGCCGGAGGGTTTCTGTGGTTGGACCACGAGTGTTTCAGGCTAGGCATATACAGCTTCGCTATAAAAGCTGCTACTCTCACAGCTGTATGCCTCCCTAACCAAGGTCTTGAAATCTCGTCAGACATATGTGCGCTGGTGGAATTCACTCGCAAACCAATGACACCCTACGCCATCTCTTTAAATGGCCAGATCATCTCTTATGAGAAGACTCACAGGTTTCTTGGCATAATCATTGATAGAGATCTCTCATGGAGCCCAAACATGACCTATTTGAAACAGCGCCCTAGCAGCAATATCCCAGCTTTTCAAGTTTCTGGGCGGAAAGACTTGAGGAGTGTCAGTGCATACAATGTTGGAATTGTACTGGGCATATTTTCTGGACTTTTGAGATACAGTTTGTTCGTACTGACCAACACTTGCAGGACAAATCTTCATGCTCTGCAGGCTATTCAAGCTCGGGCTCTCAGAGTTTGTCTTGGTTTGCCCAAATGCACAGCAACAGGGGCGGCTATTGCAATCGCCCAGGACAAACCAATACAAGCACACATTGCTATGGAAGTGCTCAGAGTGCACATTGTGCACTTTTTCCGCGCACGTTCCGATAATCTTGCAACACTACCGTCAGAAAGGCCGCAGGCATCATTTTGTGTTACGATTTCGGATTATTACACTCGCTTGCCACCATTCTTCACCCACGCAACTCAGCCATCGATTCCTCCATGGTGTTTGTGGCTCGACCTGCAGTGCACCTCACCGTACCAGGAACCAGAAAAAAATCTGAGCTGTCATCACCTGCTCTTAAACAACTAAATCTCTATTTCATTTTGCACGAGAGGTAACGTGAGGCCGGGGTTGGTGTCGCTTGAGACGCTGTTTCGCACTCTGGTGGGCTGGAGCGAATCGTTCCAAAACGTGAGGCCGTGCTGCTGAGGGGCATCGTGGCATCTCACTCCTTTCTTGGGGGTGGTGGCGTACGTAGCTCCAGGCCGTGTGCGTGGCGTTAAAGTCCCCTACGACTACGAACCGGTGGCCTCTCGTGCGTTTTCTGAGTTTGTAGACGAAGTGGTCGTCATCCGCGAGTGTCGCGGCAAGATGTTTGTCAATGTGAAAGCATTATATGCCCCATAACACGTAAATTCGTCGGCGTAGTCGGCGTGACCGAAAGATGTACCAAAAATGGCCGACAGCGCAAAGAGTAAAAACACGCTACAATATGCTTGGATTGGCGCAAATTTCACGGAGGTTCCTGTAAACAAAGTAAATTAATAGCTTGGAAAGAAAGTTTGGTAAATTTCGGTCTGAGTGGGAGTCGCACCGGGGCCTCCGGGGTGATAGACGAGCACGCTTCCCCGACGCCGCGGTGGCTCCACGGTTCTCGTTCACTAAAGGTGTGCCTAGTGCGTGCGTCATTGCGCACGTGGCGAGAGAGAGAGAGACAGAAGCAAAGAGAAAGGCAAGGAGGTTAACCAGAGGGGAAGATCCGGTTTGCTACCCTACGCTGGGGAGAGAGGGGAGGGGAAGGTGAAGTGATAGAAAATGAGAGAGAGAGAGAGAGGGAAGAAAGGGAGCACGTATACACAATCACAGTCCGTCACTATCACCGCATACTGCTCACCGCACAGCACTATAGCACTTGTAGTGCTATAAACATCAGTTGAGGCTACAAGGCTGAAGAACCTGTCCCCTCGACACTCTTAGTAGCGACCCCTACTTCGTCCAACTCGACATCGAGCACGCACGTCGACCAGCCAAAGCTATAGATAGCACGGCAATATTGACGGAATGGAATGCCTTCAGAATCGAGCTCGTCGCGGAAAGCGCCTTAGCGGATGTCGACGCTTGGCTTAAAAAGATCCTGGATGGGACCGAACGGTGTAACAAAATCCTCCAACTTGACGAAGACAACCCCGCTATACACACCCACTTACTCCACCTCTGAGAGGCCAAAAGGGCCCTACTCAAGAGATGGAGGAGGCAGGAACTTAACACGTAACTCAGGAAGAGAATTGCCCTATTGAAAGGACATCCCCAAGAATATGCTGAACAGCTAGAGAGAAACAACTGATAAGCCTTCTGCGATAAGCTTCCGGGTACGCCTAGCACCAAGAAAACGTGGCACCTGCTGCGCAATCTCCTCGACGAGGGTCCCACCAAGACGCAGCAACGGCAGCACATCCGTCGATTCGCACACAACTACGACTGCACGGAGGAAGACCTATTCCGCGAACTATGCAGCCAGCTCCGCGGTCCCACCCAACCAGCGATGACCACACCACCACCCAAAGAATATGAAGGCGCATCCAACGCCGATCTGGACCGGCTCTTCACAACGACAGAGCTCCAAGTAGCCATCTCCAAGTTCACGAAAAATACGAGCCCGGGCAAGTAAAGGATAGTCAACAAGCACCTATGCCAGCTACCCATCAGGAATTGACGGCTCTCCTTCGGTACTACAATGAGTACTGGGACAACTGAGAGCTGCCGGCCGTGTGGAAACACTCGCAGGTGATCATGATACCAAAGCCCAACAAGCCCATAGCGCTCGAGAACCTAAGAACCATATCTCTCACTTCGTGCGTTGGTAAACTGTTTGGTAAGGTACCCGTACCAACGCTTCGTGCGTTGGTACGGGGAACGCTACACCTCCGATGCGGATCGCAAGGTCAACATATCACCATACCTCAGAGAATCCCTGAGCATCGCCAATCTATCGCGCAACCTGCATCCTGAGCATCATCGGGGACGCCATCTCACTCGAGTCGACGCCATCCTAAAAAGACACAAGCACGATCCATATGCTCGTTACGTTGACGCGGCGAAATACCCGAGCAAAATCGCGGACGCCCTGAGCGTGGTTGACTCAAGATGGCGGAAGAAGCGGTGATCGCCCTCGCCACCACCACGAGCACGGACGCAGTCGCAGTCTTCACGGACTCCCAATCCGCAGTACTCAACTACACGAGAGGCTGAATCTCGGTCGAAGCAGTCAGTATTCTGAAGAACGGAAGCACTCCGCTTCCTTACACCTGCCTAACGTGGGTACCAGGCACGGTGTAAGAACATTTAGGTGTTGACACTTCGCGCGCGCGAACGTCCAGAATATGTTCGGCAGCGCGCGGGCGCACAGAGTAGCTCTGCTACGAGCCGATAGATGGCGTCGCGGTCAGCGGTCGTATTTTATGCGGACGACATTGTGTTGCTTGCTAACAAGCAAAGTGATATGCAACGTCTGGCTGGTATTTGTGGAGAAGAATGTCAGAAGTTAGGATTAATATTTAGCGTTAAAGAACCAGGTTTTATGGTATTCAATGAAAACAGTGAACAGACAGTGTTGATTCAGGGCCAGGAAATACCTCGGGTAAAAGAATACAAATACGTTGGTATATGGATAAACGAAGGCGATAGATATCTGGAGACACAGGAGTAAACAACAACAGCAAAAGAGAAGAGATGCGGCCATAATGAAACACAGGGCGCTATGGGGATACAATAGGTACGAGGTGCTTCGGGGTATGTGGAAAGGTTCCAGGGCTGGCATTTGGAAATGCGGTTGTTTGCTTGAAGTCAGGAGTACAATCAGGACTCGATGGCAACCAAAGGTCAGTGGGACGCCTCGAGTTGGGCGCGCACGGGAACACTACTAATGAAGCTGTGCAGGGTAATATGGGCTGGACAAATTTTGAAGCAAGGGAGGGTCAGAGTAAAATTCATGTTGAAGAACGACTGAGAAAAATGGAAGAAAGTAGACGGAATGCAAGAGTATTCAGGTATCTGTACAGGCAAAACATTGACTCACAGTGGAGGAAAAGAACTATGAAGCTTACCAGCAAATATGCGACCGGTATGGCGAGCAACATGGCAACAAAGAACGTCAAACGCAAAGTGAGAGAGGCTGAGACAAAGTTATCGGTGGCGGCAATGGAAAAGAAACCTGCTATGACTAACTACCTCAAAGGAAAAAGGGAAATCAGGAAAGAAACAATTTATGATAACTCAAAGGGAAGCTCCTTACTTCTCGA
>NC_051154.1:219006497-219053796 GCF_013339745.2 Dermacentor silvarum
TGAAAGATTCCCGATACAACTTTCTATTGCTCAATACGCGCTACGTAGAAGTGTTTTTCCGAGCATGAAAGACGCCCACGAATACACGCTAAGTGCCTCGAGCGGCCAGTCGCGCGGTAATATTGCGTGTATTCGCGGGTTTCTTTCACGCTCGGAAAACACTTTTATGTATGGCGTATTGAGCAGCAGAAAGCTGTATCGGGAGTTTTCTATGTTGCTGTGCAGTTATCTCGTTCACACTTTTTATATAATTAGAGCATTGAAAAAGCTGATTGTTCAATTATGAAAATAATTATGTAATTGAGCGGAATGCAAAAAAAACAAAAAAAAACATGTGAGTATCTCTAAGCGACGGCACAGAACATTACCTTGGTTCTTCAGCTACGTGACATTTGCATATTTTAAATCTTGGAGCATGATCGTTAAGACACCCAGTATATATCATATACATGCAGCAAATGCACAAACTTCTTTTTTTATTATAGGGTTTTACGTGCCAAAACCAGTTCTGATTATGAGGCACGCCGTAGTGGGGGACTCCGGAAATTTGGACCACCTGGGGTTCTTTAACGTGCACCTAAATCTAAGTACACGGGTGTTTTCGCATTTCGCCCCCATCGAAACGCGGCCGCCGTGGCCGGGATTCGATCCCGCGACCTCGTGCTCAGCAGCCCAACACCATAGCCATTGAGCAGCCACGGCGGGTAATGCACAAACTTCTGTGGCACACAGCAGTTTTTGTGGCACAAAGGAGGTTCTCTCTTCCGCAGAGGCTTTCGAGGTTAATTTGACCGTGTGAGGTTCTTTGGACAGTTCTGAAATAAGGTGGGAACTACATTTGCAGACAGAACAGGGCTCTTTGGCGCGTCAAGTAGCACCCTTTTATCGAGCTCCGCGTAATATGCCGTCGATATCATATCATCTGAAATATGCTTGACGCAGACATTGTCGGTAGGCATCAGGGTTCGGTCTGCCCTCAGATTTGCACGGCGCCACTGCTCTAGACGACTGCCGTCGGACGGCGCTTTGAATAAAGGCATACGCTCCGCACAAGTCCGGTATTCAGAATTGCAGTTCGGAACGAAGCACTTTCTACCCATTTCAACCGCCCCTCAGAAGGCCGCGGCCAACCTTTGTCGAGGGCCCGTGGCGACAATACGCAAGCACAAGCTCATGAAACGCAAGCGAACAAAAAGCGTGCCTTCAAAACAGCGCGGCCGCACGTGCTAGCCGAATACGTAGCAGCGGCAGCATGCGCCTTGCCGCCGAGGCTGGGACCGCATTCCGCAGCACCCTATACGACCAACGTTACTAGATTACCTCTTCAGTTTGCAAACTCCGGCGCCGCGGATGTCACCCTTCCCTGTACCGCTGAGCGGGGGCGCGCTCGTTACCGTTTGACCGGTTTGACGGAGGTAACAGAGGTGTCGGCCGGTGTCGGCGGTGCCTGCGGCTTCTTGGCCGCCACGCTTGCGTAGTCAACGCAGGCGTGGTCTTGTGCCGTTTTTTTTTTTTTTTTACCTTCAACAAATCTAGTAACATTGCGTTCAACTTTGTTGCGTAGTGATCGCAATCCCTGTGAGTCCCAGCGATATCGATCGACGGAGCTGCAGCGGCGTGTGCTCCCGCTGCAACTTGTGACAGGAATGCACTTTTTTTTCCGAGATTTTAACCATCGATTAGAAAGCAAGGAAAAGATGGCTGTAGCAAACTAAAAAGCGCGTCTTTTGTAACTTTGACTTTTGAAATGTGATTCCCAGTTGATGTTTCCTTGCATTGTTCAAAAAGTTGACAGTCACTTTATCATACGCTAAAGAGAATGAATGCGAAAGCGTGCGCGCTCACGAGAGATTCATTATATTACTTGACATTCTCATTTGAATGCGTCTTGAGCTTAAAAAATCTAATTACGTTCTGGTGTTTTATATGTTCCAAAACCACGATATGATTATGAGGCACGCCGTAGTGACCACCTTTTTTTGACCACCTTTCTTCATCTTTCTGGGTTTTACGTGCCAAACCCAGTTCTGATTATGAGGCCCGCCGTAGTGGAGGGCTTCGGATTAATTTTGACCACCTGGAGTTCTTTAACGTTCACTACAACGCAAGCAGACGGGCGTTTTTGCATTTCGCCTCCATCGAAATGTGGGCGCGGGACCGGGATTCGATCCCGCGACCTCGTGCTCAGCAGCGCAACAACTTAGCTGACTGAGCCACCCCGGCGGTTTTTTTTTGACCACCTTTAACGTGCAATTACTTCCTGTTACTTGTTCTTTCCCACCAAAGGTCGTGGGTTCGAGAACCTTAATTAAGTGTGCCCTAATCAACTTCTCCTTTATTAAACCAAAGGTCGTGGCCTCGAGTGTCTTAATTAACCATATCTTAATTAAGTGCGCCTTAATTAACACCAATGGTTGAGGATTCGACTCCCACCAACGGTCGTGGGTCCGCGTGCTATGATTAACCGTGTCTATATCCTAATTAACTGTGTCTCAATTAACTTTGCCTTAAGTAACACCAAAGGTCGTGGGTTCGAGTACCTTAATGAACTCTATGTTAAATAAGGTAGAGTTAACTAAGGCATTTGAAACCACGACCTTTGTTGGTGGCACCATGAATTTAGGTGCCCTAACACCGGACGTCGGATTTTTCGGCCCATGAGCCATGTACGGTTTTCGCCTAAATAAATTGTTTTCAATTTGACTTGTGTTGTTCTCGTCGTCTTTTGCGTTTTATAGCCTTAAAACGGCGAGCTTTCACTGAAGTACTTGGGTATCGTGCTTAAAAAAAAAAAAAAACGCGTACCCACCGTGGTTGCTTAGTGGCTATGGTGTTGGACTGCTAAGCACGAGGTCGCAGGATCGAATCCCGGCCACGGCGGCCGCATTTCGATGGGGGCGAAATGCGAGAACACCCGTGTCCTTAGAATTAGGTGCAGGTTAAAGAACCTCAGGTGGTCCAAATTTCCGGAGTACCCCACTACGGCGTGCCTCATAATCCGATCGTGGTTTTGGCACGTAAAACCCCATAATTAATTTTTTTTTAAAAACGCGTATCCTGGCATGGAGTGTTCTCGAACAAACGAGTGGTTCTAGGTTTCAATATTTTCGGCGTCATCACATATTTATGTTCCCTGACTCACCGTAAACACGTAATCTTATATAGAACTGAATCAAAAAGAACTGAACCCGATTAATCTTAACAGCTGAATGGATAAGAGTCCCGCATAACACGTGCTAGCTAGATTGAGGCATCTCCGTCACATCTCTGCCGCGTGGAATCGCTCTAGTGGCTGAAACGATACTCTAGTTGCACAATCGAAATAACGTTTGCCCACAATCTCGGAAATAACTCCCCGTACACAGAATTAACTGCGTAAATTGCGTTTAACGCAGCGCGCAGGCTCCGTAACCATGATGCGATCGGGCCAACGGCGTCGGAAGAGCCACCTCGCGAGCGGGAACCGAAAGGGGCCACATTTTGCCGCTGCATCCCGGCGGAGTTTGCAAACTGGCAAAGTATTCTTAGTAACGGTGCTCTACGACCGCGCTGACCGAGCTGTAACTGAGCCGAACATAATCTGCACGCGAGCGGGCGGCGCTTTCGCGCGCGTTGTGGGGAGAGTGTCAGCGCCTCTCTTTATTATTCATACACCGTGGTACTAGGGCTCGAGGGGCTCGAGGGAAACAAAGCGGCTCACGCCGCGGCCCGCGGTCAAGTCAACCGGAGCTCTCTCGCCACCTCGCGAGACCCCTGGCTGCCCGGTGTCGCAGCGGAAGTGGAGACCGTACCACCCACGTATAACGCCATCGTCCAACACTACCGACTGGGACGCAGGGTGTACCCGCCACCTCACCCCAAGCTGGCGAAAGAGGAAAGCGCCTAACTCGGAAGGCTCCAGGACAACACCTACACCTACATCAGATCCACCCGACGCTTCACACCTACAACTGCCAGGTCTGTGACGTGCCAGACATCCTGGCGCATCTACGACTGGAGTGCCCGTGGCGCCACGAAGGCGCCGAAACTAAGCCTGCAGCGACCGAAGACCTCAACCTCCTCACCGAGACGTGTGAGGCCAAAACCTCCACCCAGGACCTGGACGACCAACGACGACTTGTCGCCAGAGCCCTGGAGGCGATCGCGGTCAGAGGACTTCAGGAATGAGCGACCCTCCCCCTTAGGGTGACCTCGAGCTCAAGCGCTCGGGAACAGTTTCGGAAATAAAAGTTTATTTAATTCATTCATCGCCGTGGCAACATTACAGGGCAACTTCGTCGCCATATAAGAAGGCGAGAGAGAGATATCTTTATGGAAAACTGTGCTTAGGCGGCGTATATTCCTCTACATGCTATAGTCTGCAGGCAAGGAGGTGGAGGGGAATTCCCTAGAAGATGGACAGAATAATGTAAAAATAAAATAACGAGCGAAAGAATAGGTGCAAGTCTTACATGTGATCTTATCGGCTGCGGTAGAGTGAGCGTCCTAGGCGATGAACGAATTGATCTTGTAAGTATCGGAGGTTTATGCAAATAATTGCTTTCTTGGTGAGATGAAACGGGTAGTTCATAGTTTGGAATGCATACATAATCAGTCAATAACACTCAATATGTAAAAACCAGAAGCTCAAGGCTTCGCACTGCGTCGACGGTCAAGGCCAGGGACGCAACATCAGCTTCAATGCCAAGGAGCCTTGGTCGAGCTTTCCATGTTCATTTGACATCGTTGTAGGTCGTTTTTGGCCGATGCTTGTGACGCTATTCTAAACGTCATGAAAATATCTGGCCTGTAGAAGGAACGAAAAGACGACAGGAAGGAGCTATGCTACATAGAATAGCGTGCCATAAATGTGTGCCTCGTAGTAGGGTACTTCATACTCAAGTAGGCCAGTGCTGTATGTATAAAAATCCGAGGACACCTAAGCACTTTTTATGAGTTGTGAATGCGAAAGAATTGATTTTCAATTTAACGCTGCTGAGCGGTCCATCGCGTTTTGCGATGCGAGTAATGTACCATAACGGTACGTGCTATACGATCCAGGAAGCAGCAGCAGCTTGCGGTGCCAACGACACATGCCACCAACATCATGCGCGACGAGAGACCGAGGAAGCAGCAGAGGCCACCAAGGCCGACAGGCGATAGCGAGACGTGGAGAGGCGATAGCATTCACAGAGAGAACTGTAACGGAATCTAACACATCTTTGTAACGAAAAAATATTTTTATATCCGTGCAGTACAAAACATGATGTTTGCCTGTCGGCACCGCGCAGCAGATTGTCCAGAACTCAGACTTGTTACGATTCCCTTATAGATCCTTATAGATGCGATGCCCGGACCACGTGTAGTAAATTACGAGTCACGTTGAGCGACCATGCTCGGACCATGTGCGAACGCATGGTAATTGGCGTGCCTAACGATCTCGCTCGTTAACAGGAATAGACGTGTCAGCCGCGAGGGTCAGAGACGAAACCTGACGTGCCGCCCTCAACATTTCCTCCCCCGCTGAGGACGTTCACCCCGCTCCGGTCACCCACCATCTCTACTTCGTCTGGTTTGCCCCATGACCTGCAGTGGGGGAGAAGAGAGGGGGAGACTTACCGGATGGTGAAGGGTATAAGAAAGCCAGCCAGCAGCCACGTGCAGAACACTTTTGCTTTGCCCTAGCGTGTAGGTGCATGCACGCTGAACCTTTATTGTATGTTTTCTTTGGAGCACACCGCTCACTCGTAACCATGTATTAAACCTGTCTTATTTGTTTTTACGTCGCCTCGTCTTCCCTGCCGGACCCTCTCCAATGGTCAACCTGGTTCGAGCTCGAAGCAGATGCTGTTGAAGGTTCCCCGAAACCTCGGCCCGTAACAGAATGCGCGTGACGGCGCACATCGGCCGGGGGGAAGCCGCTCCCAGCTTTTGAGTAATATGATGCGCTATAGATCATAATAATATGATCTATCTATCTATCTATCTATCTATCTATCTATCTATCTATCTATCTATCTATCTATCTATCTATCTATCTATCTATCTATCTATCTATCTATCTATCTATCTATCTATCTATCTATCTATCTATCTATCTATCTATCTATCTACTGTCTATGAAAAGGAGAAATCGGTCTTGCAGGCGTTTACTTTAACGTAAGAACTATCCACCGACAACTGATCCCAGAATTTTGAGTTCAGTTTCGTGGCTCATTGAGCTGTGTGTTGAAGCGATTATCTTAAAGCTATTACCTACACTGAAGGATTAAAAAAATATCAATGAATCACTCAGCGCTAGCTTTTATAGATATGACATATACACACAGAGCCCGATGTTCGGAACGGCAACACACACACACACACACACACACACACACACACCACACACACAACACCCACACACACACACACAACACAACACGCACGCACGCACGCACGCACGCACGCACGCACGCACGCACGCACGCACACACACGCACGCACGCACGAACACACGCACGCACGCACGCACGTACGCACACACAATGCGCGCGCGCGCATTGTCCCATCTTTATGAATGTCTGCAATAGCTTGGCACGTGTATAAGCGAGAATAAGCACGGAACACGGGGTCCAAACCTCCTTATGTGTAAACTACAGCACCCGAAACATTGTTTTCGCGAAGTCGCAAAATACTTATAGCATGAAGGGACTTAGCTCCGGCGTTGTCCTCCCGCAAGCGTTTTTCATAGGCGCTCTGCGTCAGCGAACTTCCGAACTGCAAAAAGGTTTCTATGTAAGCCTTCCTTCTTTTTGTAGCGATAGCTACATTACGGCAGGTTTTCGCCTCTTCGCCGTCGCCGCACTTTGAGCCATGGCCGCACTGTGACGTCACACCATGGCCCTCGACTCTCCAGCAACTCGGCTCGTCGCGGTCGCCGCGCGGCCACCGCTCCTGCCGTTGGGCGCTCGCCGCGCCCTGTGTGTGACGTCAAACCACAGGCCTCGATTCTGCGAGCCTAAGCGCAGTCGGGGGTCTGTAGCTATCGCTACTCGGCTAGGTTTAACCAGAACTTAACCACAGCCAAGTTTTTCCTTAGTCTCCCCTCGACGCTGCATTTTTCCGCCGTGAGGACAATCCACCAATACATCGGCCTGACGCACATGTTTTGTTTTACACAACGCGTTTGTTTGTATGGCTTGTTACTACGCGGTGGTCGCCGCTTTTTCGCTAATACCGTGCAGCATTGTGAAAGTTAGAGCTCTAAGCAGTGCAACAGAAAGAGGGAGTTCGTGACCCGAAACTAAGGCGCGTATAGAGATATCCGCTATGCTGTCCTCTGCTGACGCTTGTATGCGAATAGTTAGATTCAAATGCTGAGAATTATGCTTTTGTCATTGACAAGTCTGCTGTTGTTTGCTGGTGGTGCGCGGATATTTTATCCTTCCAAATGAAATTGTGTTTACCGCTGCAGCACGCAACATACCTTTCGGGCAGCGCTGTAAGGCTTTTAAGAAGCCAGCCCACTAATACTACCGGCGTCAGCGTTTTCCATGTTTGAATACTATGTTGGGTTGTCCGAGAGCGACCGGGAAGACAAAGATAGGCTCTTACGAAGCTTTGACCGCAGTGTTGCGTGCATTAAGACGCACTGTCTGCAGCTTCGTTTAAAGGGACACTGGGTTGGGACAACTGGATCGGTCACTGTAAGGAACAAATGCGTTGGTAAATTACACTTGTGGAACACCAGAATCGTCACGTTTACAGTGAGCGAAGCCATGGCTAAGCCAGAAAAGACGCAAGAACGAAAGATGGATGTCAAAGCCCTCTTAGAGTTTCCTCACTACGTGGTCTGACGGCATCGATTGGGAAAGCGTCTGCTGGGGATCATCTATCAGTAGGGATGCACGAATGCTAAAAATGTCGAATGCGAATCCAATAGTCTTTTCTATTCGGTTCCCGTTCTTATCCAGTAATCACTGTTCTAAATTGGCGAATGTTCGTTTCTGTTCGAATAAAATGGATAACAACACTTATTGGAGCCTCGGAGAGGAAAGACCGATGGAAGTGGACCGCATTCTGAACGATGCTGCCGCAAGAGAGTCGCAGCTGTTGTGCAGAGGGAGTCCTCAACTACCGCAGAACAAGTTCCAGCCATTAAATTTTCCGCGCTTGCAGGAAATGGATACATCTGAACCATATGAATGTGTTGTACCGGCGGCACAAAGCAAATGTTAATTAAAGGAGCACAGTTTCGATGAAGACGTTCTTGAAAGATTTGGCGATGGTGAAATAAAACACATCTCCAGGACCACATGTAAGCCAACTTGGAGTATTGTAGACATCAGGAAAATTCCGACTTTGAGCAAATTTAATGACAAACACACCACATCCTCAATGCGTTTCGGTGGTCGCGGGATGCGCCTTCGGTTGGGGCGTTCATTCAGAGACCGAAATGCCACCGAACTTCGAGGGCTCATGCACATCACGCCGCACAGCACAGACAGATAAGCAGTCAATGAGTTGATAAGGATGATACGGCGTGAAGAGGGGTTATATGGGTTGATAATGATTCGACGCGGATGGATAAAATGCTAAAGAGCCCTAACTGCTTATAATAGAGTCATTTTTTATGAGGTTTATAAGTACGGATAAGGATTCATAAGAGCCCGATCAAGTCCGATAAGATTGATAAGAACCGATAAAAGTTGATAAGGGTCGGATCATGTCCTATAATGCTGATAAGACAGAAAAGAATTGATAAGGATCGGATCAATTGCGATAAGGTTGATGCCATCCGATAAGGGCTGAGAAGACTCACATCAAATCCGACAAAGTTGATAACGAACGATAAGAGTTGATAAGGGTCGGATCTTGTCGGATAAGGGTGATAACGACCGATAAGGGTTGATAAGGATTTATACTGGTCGAATCAAGTTTCATAATATTGATAATGACATCAGGCTGCATCGATATGATGAAGTGGCACAATGCTTACGCATATACTTAGACAACTCCCAGAGGAGTTTCCGCGTGAATTTTTTTTCAGGAGCTGGTCACATCGCATTTGCTTGTAAACAGACTTTGTAAACAGACTTTCTCATGGGGACAAATTTTTATAAATTATCAGGAAAGCCACGTGCAAACAAAGTGATCCTTGTAACTGCCAAAGGTGGTACTTTAATCTTATAGTTAGCCAATAATATTCTAGAAGGAAAAAATATCGCACTGGCGCGGCTTTCGTTCAGTTCCTGCCCTCCCAGGCTGCTGCAGGGACTGCTACTCCAGAAGTTTCTTTATAACCTACTCGGCGCATTCTCCCTCTCCACTCATCAAGTTTCAGATTGTTTCATGAGCAGCGGTGTTGCGTCTGCGGTTGCGTCTCGGCGCCGCCGTATGAATAAGTAGCTAGGGTTCGACTAGCCGTTTGCGCGACTGCTTCTGGCAGGTGTACTCGAAGCGCGTACCCATTCGGCGGCTGCCGGCCAATCTGACTCCCTGGGAAGTGTTCGCCAGAAGCTGTCTGTGCCCGGTGAACAAAACCTCGAAGCAACCAATGACATCACTGCGCCGACATCGAGGGCGCCGTGGGAAACGCATACCGTGTGCTGTGATCAGTGCGCACATCTAAACCAGAAGTTCGAATCCCGCCACCGATGTATTTTACTTTTTACATTTATTATTAATCTACTTTTTATTTTCGAGGTCCGCCCCTATAGGCATCGCCCGTTTTTTAAAATTTTGTTTTATTGTCTATTACCCCATTTTATTTTGAGCTGATCTCATTCCCGATTTCTGGCTGATTTCTATTTGGTAAAGGTTGATTCCGGCGGGAGATGCGGATCTCCTAGTGATAAACCTGTCCCCCTTTATCTGTATGTCGTCTCGTGTCTTTTATTTATTTTTTCTTTTCTCGTGCCATTTCGATGCCTTTCGCTTGATGGAGGCCTTCATGCCACATGTACTTGTCGATAATGCCAGCCTTTGAGGTCATGGTCGCCCGGCTGCAGCCTGTGCATGTGCTGGAGCATGTGCTGCCATGGCAGCACATGCCACTTGTCATTCAAACATGTCATTGCCACTTGCCACATGTCAATGCCACTTGTCATTCAAACAAAATAAACGCTCTACGCGAGGACCTTCTGCCCTCGCTGACCGGACCTTAGGACACTAGGAGTTACCGTGCCCACACTTTCCTTTTGCAATCAGTTTTTTATATCTTGAAAAAAAAAGTATGCTTTGGGTATTCCTTCTTAACGCATGTTCATTTTCTTTTCATAGGTACGTTATTGCAATCACGTTATTGCAATCACGTTATTGCACGTTATTGCAATCGTAGGAGCGGGCTTTTGCCTGCATTTTTTTAGTTTATTTTTAGATTCACCGAGAGAACCAGACTACGAAACGCGGCGAAATGCAGAAAACACCAGTGAATATACTTAGATTTAGGTGCACGTTAAAGAACCCCAGGTGGTCCAAGTTAATCCGGAGTCCCCCACTACGGCGTGTCTCATAACCAGATAGTGGTTGTGGCATGTAAAACCCTATAATTTAATTTTAAGCCTTCAGTTGTTATGAGCCCTGTGTACGTGTTGTTCTCTTTCGTCTAGTCTCTTTTGTTCTCTGGTGCTGTATTACTACAAAAATTCTCATCAGTTTTATGTGTTCTTTTGCGCTGTTTACATTTACTCGTAAATAATCCCAGAAGAAGCTGGGCTAATGGGCAACTTGATGGATAGAGAGCGTAAGAAAGCACTCACGTGCACGCACGCACTCACACAAACACCCAACCATTCAGAGCCCTCCCACTACTGTGAAGATGGAAGTCAGTGAAACTGCTACTATGGTGGATCTGCTGTAGTGAAAATTGCCACAGTGAAATTACATATTATCAGTATTGATAATTTTGAGCGGCTTAGGCATGTTCGCCAAAGAGCAAGGACATCGGTGTCTTGTTTTCGCCCGGTGCGATGACCAAGTAGTGCGCTTGCTGAGCCAAGTCCGCCCCATCGTCATAGACTAGCGTATGAGCCACAGCGTCCATAGCCGCGGCACGCCGCAGGGCATCGTCAGGATCCTGAGGCCAGAATCCTGGAAGATGTGGTTAAACGAGCGTCCGTCCCATAGCGCGTTCAAAGGGCAACTGCTGATAACAGCGCTAGCGCGATCTCTACGTCACGAGACAAAAGGGCACAACGATTGGTGGGACGTGCCGCCGCCGAGTATCGCGACACTTGTGAAAGAGGCATCGTTGGTTGCGATGGGTATACCAAAGGGTCATCCGTGATCCTATCATCCGTTTTGGCACTTGTGCTAAGGTACTTTATACATTAACCGATATATGTCCGCCGCCGAAAATTGCTACTTATTTCTGTAGCTCGGCCGCACGAGCCGCCGGATCGGCCTGACATTGCCACTTGCGCTCCGCATCGCGGGCCGATCTTCTGCCGAGGCGTTGGCGCGATGCCGACGAGATTTCTCCCACTCCTTCTCTCGGCATCTCATACCAACATATCCAACGCGGGTATGAGCCACACGTGATTTCTTCCTCACCTTCCTTCTTTCTTTCCCTCTCTCTGTGTCTTTATTTCCTTTCTTCCCTCTCTCTGTGTCTTTATTTCCTTCCTTCCCTCTCTCTGTGTCTTTATTTCCTTCCTTCCTTCCTTCCTTCCTTCCTTCCTTCCTTCCTTCCTTCCTTCCTTCCTTCCTTCCTTCCTTCCTTCCTTCCTTCCTTCCTTCCTTCCTTCCTTCCTTCCTTCCTTCCTTCCTTCCTTCCTTCCTTCCTTCCTTCCTTCCTTCCTTCCTCCATCCATCCATCCATCCATCCATCCATCCATCCCATCCATCCATCCATCCATCCATCCATCCATCCATCCATCCATCCATCCATACCCGCTTATCGAACGCTGTAAGCGCCACACGTGATTTTATTATAGTTAATCATGACGCAACTGACGAGCATGTCATGTTATTGATGTCAAGACCTATCAATCATTTTAGACATACATTCGTACCCTTCCATGCCAATTTTGGTATATACCAAGTGAACGAGACGCCATAAAACGAGACGCCACAAAATTGTTGCCTACTTCCGGTGTACACGAACGCGATCTCCTGGAAGCTAGCCTATAACAGCTTGGCTGTAAAAACGACCCCCCCCCCCTCCCCCCTTTTCACACAGCCGCTCACTACCAACTGTTTGTTCGCCATAATGGTATCCCCATATATGAATGCACGATCGCCGCGCATGCTCCTTAGATCAACACCACCAACTTCAGCGTGATACCATAAAGCACATTGACCACAAGAAGCTGGCCTCCGATGGAAACAGGGCAACTTGAAGGCTCTCTGACGCGCAGGGTCTGATTCTTACTCATAAAAATCGCTTGTAGAGCCACACGTGCCATTCTTTTTGGGTGACACCTCGCCATTCCCCTCACTCCACCTCTTTTTATTTATTTATTATGTTGCCCGATGTAGCTGAGCTAAATGGCTATGTTCTCGGTTTTATTATTTTTGTCTTTGACCAGAGAGTCAAACCAAATCACTGCACCTGATATCTCTCACGGTGCGAACCACCTTAACTCATGCACGGCGCTGTTGCGAACTATTCTGAGCAAGGGAAGTTCTTGGAAGCCTATGAAAAAAAAAAAAATATTTCGGCGGCATTGACGCATGTAGGCCTTCCATTATCAGACGTTCCGCCCTGTAAACAGTGCGCACGCTGTGATCGCAGTGCGTCACCTTTAAACCCAAGTGCTTTGAATAGCCTCCGCTACGTAGGACCCAGCCCAGCCGTCAACAATTCTCGGAGCCGCCGGCGGCCTATTCGTTCTATCCCGAGTCACGTCAGTACGTGTGTTCCGGAAGGCGACGACGCGGGTGTAGCTGTCGGGTGCGCTCCAGGACCACCACGCGCTTGCACACCGCACGTGTGGTGGCTTAACGGTCATCTGCTTTTCCTTACCGTGACGCATGCTTCGCGATGGCTGGCGCAATAAAGACCGAGCTCATACGCGCGTTTAGTTTTTATCTGACTACCGTGCGAAGGAATGACGTTGGAGGTGCAGTCGTTCATTTGCATTTTCTTTTTTTTTTGTCGTTGTTATGCGCTGGCTGCTGAAACCGGTCGCTGCTTCTATCTCCCTATGTATCTATTGCACTATAGCCCTCGTTTCAACAGCAAGCACGTGTGCTTTACGATGAAATGAAAAACTAAATTGTGGGGTCTTTAGTCCCAAAACCACGATATGATTGTGAGACACGTTGTAGTGGGGGGCTCCGGTTTGGTTTCGGCTACCTGAGCTTCTTTACCGTGTACCCAGTGCATGGTACACGGGCGTTTACTCATTTCGCCCCCATCAAAATGAGGCCGCCGTTGCCGGAATTCCATCCCGCGCCCTACGGTGAAATTAAAGGTAAAGCGCATTCTACGGCAATGGAACTCGTTGGTGGAACAAGTATAGTGCAATTTCTGTAAACACCAATTCGAGAGAGATAGAGGAAGCAGGACAGCGAAGGATACAATGACAGCCAATGAAGGGAGCTGACGTTTGGCTAACAGGCATTTAGTTAGCATGAAAAGTGACATATTGAGTCAGACAAGTTCAATGAATCTGGAGAGGTTAGCCTTGCGACAGGCTAACCTAACCTCGCATACTACTCCAGGTGAGATAGTAAGGGATGAAAAAGAAAAAGTGAGATAAAAAAGAATGTCGTGTCGCAGTTTCGCCCGAAAGGCGAAGCATCGATTGCGATAGCAAATTAGTAGAGAGCTATTCGGTGTAGGGATAGTAGTTTTATCGGCTGCATAAACTTGGGCACATTAGCTTACTAACTGAATTAACAAGCGTACACAAGCAAACATGAATAGATCACACTGAATGACCGCAGACAATGACTGTCAAAACGCTGGCAGCAAGCGCAGCCGCCGCAGCGGGTGAAGGTTCGCGCGGTCTATCGCTTCAACGGAAACTGAGCGGCGAATGCACAGCGCATACAAAGGTCAGAGCCGTGTGGAGATATGAGACGGTGCGGGCGACCGCCACCGCCGGGCAAAGTGCAGAAGAGTTGTGCAGAGGAGAAGTTGTTGGCAGAAGAGAAGCTGCCCCCCCCCCTCCCTCCCGCGCTGCCTTCCCGCTTTCTTGCTTTCGCATAGGAGATTGAGTGGTAAGTTCCCCTTGCGCCCGGTTGCAAGATAAGCATTTGGTGAAGCAGCACAGCGTCGCCTCCCTCCCTCCCTCCCATACCCCCACGACCTTTTGCGCGACGGTCGCGTTTCCTTTCCGCCGTGCGTTCGCTCTCCGTGATAGCGCGCGTCCGTCCCCCGCGTGCTTTCACTCGCGCATACGGCGCGCGGCGACGATTTTATCGGCCTTGGACTTCATACGGAACCTCACGGCGATGGCGACGCGGACGGCAGAAATCCGGCTGAAGTGTCCATATAATTGCTATCGCAATAAAACACCAAAGAAAATCACCACATGCACTATCACATACACTGACACAAATGCCCTAACGCAAAAGTTCAAGGGAGCGCTCAATAACGTGACTCACGAGGCTATCTTATGCGCTCTGAAGACTGTTGGAGGTGGTGGTCGTATGTACCGCTGGATCTCAGACTACCTCACTGATCGGTCAATCTACATGTCCACAAAAGAAGGTGACATAGCTCTGCACACAGTGTTTCGAGAGTTCCCCAGGGCGGTGTTTTAAGTCCGACATTATTTAACATGTCTTATTGGACTGGAGAAGGGCATTCCCACATCGGTTGAAATCTCCTTATATGCAGATGACATTTGTACATGGAGCTGTGGTCGTAACAGACGTGTCCTACGAGCAACATTGCAGAAAGCTATCAATTCTATTGAAAAATTTCCACTCGGACCAGGTCTAATGATGTCACCATAATAGTGTGCCACCATTGCTTTCACTTGGCGTGATGTCTCGTGCTACATGGTAAAACTTTTGCACTCTCCCATTCAGTACGTGTCAAGTCAGAAGTTTCTGGGCGTGTCAATCGACAGACTCATGACGTGGACACCCCATGTTCAAATATTAAAAGAAAAGATTGGGTCATACGCGAGCATCTTCCGTATGCTATCAAGCAACACTGGGGGTTGCTTCGTAAATGCTCTGCTACGCATGTATACGGCTCGCTGTGAAGGTCTCCTACGATACAGCCTTCCTGTGCTACAGGGCGTTTCCCGAACCAACATAAAAGCACTCACTGGTGCGCAAGCAAACGCCCTGAGGGTGTGCCTCGGCCTGCCGAAAAACACAAGTGTAGTAACCCTTGCAGAAAGCCGACGCCTATCGGCCCCAATGCTCCTGCAGCAGGAGTTTCTCCGAGTCCACATGCGCTTTGCTACCAGAGTGCCGGGCCATTTGTTTGCTTCAGACAGCGATCCTGGGGTGCGGAGCTTGCTCCCGCTGCATTATTAAAGCGCATCTATGCCGACGGAGCCACCATGGAAAATACCTCCGTAGCCAATTATCACTTTCGTGCCTGGGTTCAAGAGCAAGAGAAATACACCCGGTCCAGCGCTGACATATTTTTCTCTAGAGCATGTCAACACCAGCTAAAGGGCTCAGCATCATTTTAACACTGATGGCTCCGTTACGGCTACATCATCTGCCATTGGCGTGTGGATTCCGTCTGAAAGTGTTACCATCTCTGCAACTCTCAGTCATCGCACTTCAGCTACAGCCACCGAACTAGCTGCACTGCCGGCAGCTTTTAATTACGTCATAGACCAGATAGCTGAGTCTTGGGCCATCTTCACCAACTCAAGAGCGGCCCTGCAGTCCCCGAAGTCACCACGCACGCAGGAAAAACTCGTACTAGACATCAGACGCTTGTGCAACAAAGCCTGCGAAATGCATCACAGCGTTGTGCTGCAGTGGTTATCAGCCCACTGCGGAATACAAGGGAACGTACAGGCAGACCGCGCTGCGAAAGCTGGACACGACACTACGAGAGAAATGGTCCCGATACCTTTCTCGATAAAAGACGCGGAGACACTGGTATCGGTATACGCTTGGCGTCAAATAGATCCATCGCGTGACTTTTACATGCCGCAAGGCCTCAACAGACGAGACCAATTATGCTTACACCACATCAGACTAAACACCGCCTACACGAACTCCTTCAAGTGCAAGATACTACTAATGGACTCTCCGGTGTGCTTTGAATGCAATGCCCCTGATGACCTGCAACACGTTCGGTGCGAATGCTGGCGCTTTACGTCAGAGAGACACTCTTTGAAGGCGGCACTACACCTTCAGCGGTTCGCCAGCTTTGAACTACAGCACATTCTCGGCCCATGGCAAAGCACCGCCTGTACGTTAGACACCACGAAAGCGCTGCTGACGTGCTTGCGGGTGACGAGGCTTAATGAAACTTTGTAAATAGCTCTACAGTATATATATATATATATATATATATATATATATATATATATATATATAAATATATTGTCGCGGTTCAACGCGAACAAGAGACACCAACGGCGGAGCAAGACGGCAGCGGAACAGCCTGTTCAAAAAGACCACCAGAACAACAGACGTCTTCTTCGTCTTCAAGTTCCCCCTGTCCCACTACACGGAGCACGTTAAAGCACATATCGTCATCGCAGTCTAAATTTCAACATAGAGCACGCGTCAATTGCTCTCCCTGGAAAAGAGCATCGCCCCGATGCTAAACAATAAGTTCGCTTGGTGAAAACGAAAGTCCCTCGTACAGTCACTCGCTGACGTAGGGCTTCATGCGCACTACGTGCACAAGTTCAGAACGGTGTTGGCGGCGCCTTGTGCAGTAAGGGCTATCTGGAACGACCTCGTATGTGACGTCACTTAGCCGACGGAGCACTTTATAGGGTCCGAAATATCGCCTCAGCAGCTTCTCGGATAGTCCCCGTTTTCGTATAGGCGTCCAGACCCATACTCTGTCACCGGTGTCGTACGTTACAGGCCTATGACGGGCATTATAGCGACCTGCATCGTATTCTTGCTGCAGGTGTATTCGCACGCGTGCGAGTTGCCTCGCTTCTTCTGCACGTTGCGTAAACGCTTCGGCATCCATGTCAATGTCGTCAGGTTCGTGTGGTAGCATGGCGTCGAGCATCGTCCTTACTTCGCGTCCGTGGACAAGGCTGAATGGAGTCATCCGTGTAGTTTCTTGTTTAGCCGTGTTATAAGCAAACGTGATATAAGGCAGAATCTCGTCCCAATCTTTGTGCTCTGTATTCACGTACATGGAAAGCATGTCTTCGAGTGTTTTGTTCAGGCGCTCTGTTAGTCCGTTTGTTTGTGGATGGTAGGCTGTTGTCTTTCGATGAGTTGTGCCACTGAGCATCAGGACGTGATCTAAAAGCGTGGCTGTGAATGCGGTGCCTCGGTTTGTTATGACGATGGTTGGTGCGCCATGTCTCAGCACAACATTCTCTATGAAAAATCGGGCCACCTCTGCTGCTGTGCCTCTCTGGATAGCTTTTGTTTCGGCGTAGCGAGTAAGATAGTCAGTTGCTACAATAACCCAGCGGTTACCAGTTGTAGAGGTAGGAAGTGGACCCAAGAGGTCCATTCCGATCTGGTCAAATGGCGTTTGCGGTACTTGGACGGGTTGTAGCAAACCGGCCGGTTTCGTTGGAGGTGACTTGCGCCGCTGACAATCTAGGCAGGTCCGAACGTGATGTTTCACGGCAACGGGCAGTCCTGGCCAATAATACCTTTGTCGCACTCTGTTCAGTGTTCGCGTATATCCTAGATGCCCAGAAGTGACTTCGTTGTGGCATGCTTCCAGTACTTCCCTACGAAGAGCAGTAGGAACGACGAGCAAATAGTTTGATCCGCTCGATGAGAAGTTCATTTTGTATAGAACTTTGTTCTTTAAACAAAACGATGGTAATCCTCTTGCGAAAGCTTTAGGTGCTGTCTGAGTTCGTCCGTCCAAGAAATTAATCAGACCAAGCAGCTCAGGGTCGTCACGTTGTTGTTGTGCAATGGTAGACGTGTCGAGAAGGCCGAGGAATGCTGTTTCCTCTTCATCGGTCGAAGGACCTGATTCTATGGGTGACCGAGACAGGCAGTCAGCGTCGGTATGCCGTTTCCCCGACTTGTGCAGGATCGTCATATCAAACTCTTGCAGTTTCAGGCTCTAACGTGCTAATCGCCCGGAAGGATCTTTCAGATTTGTGAGCCAGCACAGTGAATGATGGTCGCTGATAACTTTGAAGTAGCGACCATACAAATAAGGGCGAAATTTTGTAACCGCCCATACCACGGCGAGGCATTCTTTCTCGGTTGTAGAGTAGTTTTCTTCTGCGCGTGAGAGCGTTCTGCTTGCATAGGCGATCACTCTTTCTGTGTCCTTCTGGCACTGCACAAGAACAGCTCCGAGACCAACATTGCTGGCATCAGTGTGAAGCATTGTCGGAGCTGTCTCGTCAAAGTGGGCCAGCACAGGGGGCGTTTGTAAACGGTTCCGCAAATCGTTAAATGCAGCTTGCTGTTCGTCGCCCCATACAAACGCAACGTCATCTCTCGTGAGGCGAGTTAACGGCGACGCAATGCGAGCAAAGTTTGCAATAAACCGCCGATAATAGGCGCAGAGGCCCAGAAAGCGTCTGACAGCCTTTTTATCAGAAGGAACAGGGAACTGTGGGACAGCGGCAATTTTTTTAGGATCCGGGCGGACTCCCGCGTGACTGACGACATGGCCAAGAAACTCTAGCTCCGCAAAGCAAAAGTGGCATTTCTCCGGCTTTAGGGTGAGGCCGGCGGACCGTATAGATTGCAGAACCGCTTCAAGCCGTTCAAGGTGCTCTTCAAACGTTGCGGAAAACACTATGACGTCGTCGAGATAGACTAAGCAGGTTTTCCACTTCATCCCCGAAAGCACGGTATCCATAAGCCGTTGAAAAGTAGCAGGTGCAGAGCACAAGCCGAAAGGCAAGACCTTAAATTCGTATAGTCCATCTGGCGTGACAAAAGCGGTTTTCTCGCGGTCTCTCGGGTCTACCTCAATTTGCCAATACCCGCTCTTTAAGTCCATGGAAGAGAAATAACGAGCGTTTCGAAGCCTATCAAGTGAATCGTCTATGCGGGGAAGCGGATACACGTCTTTTTTTGTAACCTGATTTAGTTTTCGATAATCCACACAAAAACGCAGGCTGCCGTCCTTCTTCTTGACCAAAACTACAGGCGATGCCCAGGGGCTCTTGGAAGGCTGAATTACATCGTCTTCAATCATCTGGTTTACCTGCTGTTGTATCGCTTCACGATCTTTTGGGGCCACACGATAAGGGTTTTGGTGAATCGGTCTCACTT
This sequence comes from Dermacentor silvarum, assembly GCF_013339745.2. Lineage (NCBI taxonomy): Eukaryota > Metazoa > Arthropoda > Arachnida > Ixodida > Ixodidae > Dermacentor > Dermacentor silvarum. The sequence goes on from NC_051154.1 coordinate 219,025,788, forward strand.
CGTCCTCTGTGATTATGCGGTGCTTGGTTAGGGGCGTCCGACCGACTCTTGACGTCGACGCAAAGCAGTCATGGAACTCGGCCAGTAGCGCAAGAAGTCGTTCTCGCTCGTGCTGCGGTAAAGTAGAGTTTACGTCAAGCACAGGTGCTGGGTCTTGCGCATGTCCTTCTTCTAGTACTGAAAAGCACCCACGAACATCAGCGACGTCGTCAAAGTAAGCTACAGCCGTGCCCTTTGGTAGGTGCCGTCGCTCGGTGCTAAAATTTGTTAACAACAGGTTCGTGCCCCCATCTGTGATATTTACGATGCCTCGTGCAACGGAGATACCGTGAGTAAATAACATGGGGGTTACTTGGTCTGCAACTCCTTCACAATCAATTGGTACGTCACATGCCACCGAAACAAGGATACATGACCTAGGTGGGACGACCACGTCGTTTTCGGTTAGACGAAAGGAGTTGCGTTGCGGCGTTAAGCAGGGAAATAAATCAGGGCTCTTGTGAAACGTAACCAAGCGATCCGGAATAACAGAGGGGGCGCCTATCAACCGTGCGCCATGCGTCCGTTTTTCGAATTTGCGGGCGCATCGAAGCTTCGTGTTCTGGCGGTGACCAAAATGCAGTGGATGACGGCTGGCGGTAGGACGGGATCGGCACAACAGGTGGGTGTCTGAGAGGTTCCTCTGGTGGTGATGACCAAGGTGTGGGTCTCGGCGGCTGATGTTGCGACCGCATGGGCATAACAGCTGGTTGACGTCGGACAGCGTCGGCATAACTTAGGGGACGCCGCTCGTAACCAGGATCGCCTGCGGAGAACGCTTGCGTGATTTCCTCACGTACGACTTCAGCGACTGACGCCATGGGTGTGCCCATTGCCGGTATCCCGAGCTTCTGAAGTTCCTCGCGAAGAATCTCCCTAATTAGATCACGAAGGGAGTTCTGATTGCTAACGGTCATTGCGGCGGCGTTGATAGGAGTGCTGGTGGGCAAGCGATCGTACTGCCTGCACCTTAGATGGAGTGCGCGTTCAATACCAGTGGCTTCCTTTATAAAATCCGCCACGGTACTCGGTGGATTGCGCACAAGTCCGGCGAACAGTTCTTCTTTTATGCCACGCATAAGGTAGCGTAATTTCTTTTCCTCAGGCATGTGAGGGTCAGCTCTACGACGCAGGCGGGCCATGTCCTCGGCAAACATCGCTACAGTTTAGTTGCCTTTCTGAAAACGCAGTTCAATTAGTTGCTGGGCACGGTCCCGTCGATCGACACTCGCGAATGTTTCAATCAGCTGGTGTTGGAAATCATTCCATGTAGCGAAACTGGCTTCGCGGTTTTCAAACCACGTGCGAGCACTACCGTCCAGGGCGAAATACGCGTGGGAGAGCTTTTGTTGAGCAGTCCACCCATTGACCTTGGCAACACGTTCGTACTGGTCAAGCCAGTCTTCAACATCTTCATGTGCGCCACCATGAAAGCGATCGGGAATCAGTGGTTGCAGAAGGGTTACCTGGGACGGACTGTGAGTAGAGCTGTCTTGTGGAACTCGTGGAACCTGTGGCAGGCTGGCGGTTGCCATTGGAAGAGGTAGACAGGGCTCGGACAAGCGTTCTTGTAGGGGGTTGAGCTCGGGGGAAAGGCCTAGCAACCGCCGACTGAAGCGATGCACAGGAGTTGTAATTGCAGATGGGCTGGGTGAACGGCTCCCAGGAGGAGTCCGGAGCATCAGGCAGGGTTGTGTACCCAGCACCTCCACCAGTGTCGCGGTTCAACGCGAACAAGAGACAACAACGGCGGAGCAAGACGGCAGCGGAACAGCCTGTTCAAAAAGACCACCAGAACAACAGACGTCTTCTTCGTCTTCAAGTTTCCCCTGTCCCACTACACGGAGCACGTTAAAGCACATATCGTCATCGCAGTCTAAATTTCAACATAGAGCACGCGTCAATATATATATATATATATATATATATATATATATATATATATATATATATATATTGTCGTAACGTCAAGAACAGAGGTCGCACAGCACCGATCGAGAGGAAAAGCAGCAGCTCGCCTTCTTAATACTGCGCGCTACCGCGACTTCTTCTTCGTTGCGCCTTGATAGAAACGCTCATGCCTGCTCGCATAGTCCTCTTCTTCATAGGAGTACAGGTGCGGCATTTGCGTCCCTCCGAAGGAAGCATCGTCCGGATGCGCAACTTAAGCATGTGAGGGCGGTGTACAAAGGTACAGAGTAACACACGTAAAAGAAAACAACAAAAACAAAAAAAAAAAAACAACAAACGAAACTTAGTTCGACAAATACGGCTTCATCCGCACCACATTCACCACTTCGGATAAGTGCTTGCGGCGACTGGAGCCACTGTCACTGTCAGGAACGACGTCGTAGCTCACGTCGCTCAGGCATCGGATCAGTCTGTGAGTCTGTGTGGCCCTAAGTACCGTCTTAGCAGTTTTTCGGAAAGTCCACGACGGCGTATGGGTATCCGAACCCTTACTTTATCACCGAGAGTGTAGAGAACGGACCTAGGTGTGTTGAAGATCGTACCGTTTTGCATCTTGGTCTTGCTGATCTTCGGCGCACTGAGTAAATTCGTCAACGTCGGTAGGATATGTCGTCACACTCGTGCGGCCGCATGGCATCCAACGTCGTCGTGGCTTCGCGACCGTGGACCAAGCTGAAGGGTGTCTTTCGAGTAGTTTCTTGTCGAGCGGTATTGTATGCGAAAGTTACGTAAGGCAAAATCTGATCCCAGTTCTTGTGTTCCATGTCGACGTACATGCATAGCATGTCTGCGAGGGTCTTATTAAGGCACTCGGTTAATCCGTTGGTCTGGGGATGATATGTGGTGGTTTTCCGGTGGCTTGTACCACTTAGTCTGAGAACCGAATCAAGAAGTTATGCAGTGAAGGCAGTTGCCCTGTCTGTGATGACTACTTTTGGGGCGCCATGCCGAAGGACGATGTTTTCGATGAAAAAAATGAGCTACTTCGGCTGCTGTGCCCCGCTGCGTAGCTTTAGTCTCCACGTAGCGAATCAGGTAATCCGTTGCGGCAATGATCCATTTGTTGCCGGCTGTAGAAGTTGGAAATGGGCCCAGGAAATTCATTCCAACTTGGGTAAAAGGCTGTCCTGGTACCTCGACTGGATATAAGAGACCTGCAGGCTTGCCGGAAGGTGCTTTGCGTGTTTGACAGTCAGCACATGTTTGTACATGATGTTTCACAGCAGCGGGTAGCTTTGGCCAATAGTACTTGCGTCGGAGTCGGGGCAATGCGCTCATGTAGCCTAGATGACCTGAAGTGGCTTCATCGTGACATGCTTTTAGTATTTCTTTTCGAAGTGATGCCGGTACGACAAGCAGGTACGTGCTGCCACTGGCAGAAAAGTTCTTCTTATAGAGAACATCATTCCGCAGACAAAACGACGGGAGTCCCCTGGCATAGAGTCGCGGGACGTCTTTACTTCGGCCTTCCAAGAAATTAATGAGTGGAAGCAGCTTTGGGTCGTGGCGCTGCTCCTGTGAAACGGTGACGGCGTCGACGACTCCCAAAAATGCAGCGTCAACGTCCACGTCATCGGTACCTGCGGGCTCGACGGGTGACCGCGAAAGGCAGTCGGCGTCGGTGTGCCTATTCCCTGATTTGTAAATTATGGTCATGTCGAACTCCTGAAGCCTAAGAGCGTGCCAGACGGCCAGATGAATCTTTCAAGTTAGTCACCCAACAAAGAGAATGATGATCGCTGACAACCTTGAATGAGAGGCCGTACAAATACGGGCGAAATTTGGTAACCGCCCACACCACGGCGAGGCAATCCTTCTCGGTAGTCGAGCAGTTTTCCTCCGTACGAGAGAGAGTTTGGCTGGCGTAGGCGATTACTTTTTCAGAGCCGTCTTGCGACTGCACCAGTACGGCCTCCAGACCAACATTGCTCGCATCGGTGTGAAGTTCTGTAGGGGCTTCCATGTCAAAGTGCGCAAGAACTGGAGGCATTTGCAGGCGCTGACGTAGTTCGTTAAATGCTACTTGCTCATTTTCACCCCACAGAAAGGGAACATCGTCTCGGGTAAGGCGTGTTAACGGGGCAGCAATACGTACGTGAGAAGTTCGCAATGAACCGTCGGTAATAGGCGCAGAGTCCCAAGAAGCGCCTAAGTGCCTTCTTGTCGGGCGGTGGGGGGAACTTTGCCACAGCGTCTATTTTGTCTGGATCAGGTCGTACACCCTCGTAACTGACAACGTGGCCGAGGAAGCACAGTTCACTGAAACCAAAATGACATTTCTCGGGCTTTAACATCAGGCCAGCTGAGCGTGGGGCTTGAAGAACAGTGAGTAACCGGCTTAGGTGCTCCTCCAATGTAGCTGAGAACACTATATGACGTCGTCTAGGTAGACCAAGCAAGTTTGCTACTTCAGGCCTGATAGTACGGTGTCCATTAGACGCTGAAAAGTGGCTGGCGCTGAGCACAGACCAAAACGAAATACCTTAAATTCGTAAAGACTGTTGTCGGGGGTCAGAAGGGCAGTTATCTCATGATCTCTCTCATCGACCTCTGTCTGCCAATACCCGCTTCGCAGGTCCATTGATGAAAAATAACGTGCATGCTGCAGCCTGTCCAGCGAATCGTCTATGCGTGGCAGGGGGTAGACGCCTTTCTTTGTGACTTGATTTAATTTTCGGTAATCGATGCAGAAGAGCAAGCTAGCTGTCTTCTTTCTTTGTGACCAAGACCATGGGTAAAGCCCAGGGAATGTTCGAAGGCTGTATCACGTCATCTTTGAGCATCTTCGTCACTTGCTTTTGAATCTCTTCACGTTACTTTGGAGTTACACGGTAGGGGTTTTGTCGAGTTGGCTTCGTGGTATCATCCGTGAATATACGGTGCTTGGTCAGTGGTGTTAGTTTGACCTTTTAGGTAGTCGAAAAGCAATCTTCGAACTGGTGTATCAACTCCAAGAGGTGCTCTCTCTCGGAAGGCGACAGGGTAGAGCTGACGTCGACAGACAAATGTGTCGAGGCCGGAAAGGTCGTTTCTTGACGTTGTGCAGCCAAAAAATCTTTTACATAGATGATGTCGTCGCAGTACGCAATTGCGGTGCCCTTCTGGATGAGACGGCGTTCGTTGTTGAAGTTTGTGAGAAGGACTTCGGCATGCCTATGAGTCATGTCGAGTAGGCCTCTAGCAATCGAAACGCCTTGCGTGAGCAATAGTGCAACGATTTGTTCCGCGATCACATTCCCATGGAACTATAATTCACGCTGTGCGCACCATGCACCACACAAAAGCTACAGGTGGTTCTGAATTTAAAAACGTGGCAACGACAAGCAACTTATCAAGAGGTGGTACCAGTCCGGTTGAAGATCTGTTCAGTCATACATGCCATTCAAGGGACTAGTTATTTGAGCATACTGAAATTTCGACGAAACAATAGGTTCCAGCGTTTCGGTCCAACTTGCATGTCTTCCATAAACTATGTAGAAAAAAAAGTCACCGGCCAATTAGAAAAAAAAAAGTCACAGGCCTGCACGGCACACGCAGCACAGTCACAGCGTAAGCTGGTGGAGCGGCTCAAGAGTAGCTCCAATTTCGGCACCACGTACACCAGGGTCTTCGCGACAAAGTCTCTTCGCCTCGTTTTGACGAGAACGATCTGAACTGTCCGTCCGGCGTCGACGGCGAGCTGCGGCTTGTAATGCTCTCTGCACAGCAGTCTGCTGAGCCCGATGATGCCTGGTTGTAGCCGCGCACGTAGATCTACGATTCGCATCTTCAGCAGCGGTTTGTATCTTTCGAGGAGATGCCATAACGTGTACCGAAGAGGCACGGCCGCTGGAAGAGGTATACGTGGCGCACATCTCACATCGGAATCGCGTTGATTGCACTAGTGTGTAATTGCGCGCCTCATCTGAATCGCATCTCCTCGTCTGCGCCTGCGCACGCTGCGTTTGCAGGCACCTTAACTAGATCGTGCCACCATACTGGCGGAGGCGCGCGTCGCCCTACCGCGGCGGCGGCGGCGGCGGCGGCGACATCGCGAACCGGAACGGCTATTGGAATGAGCCCATAACAGCTTACGCTGTAAAAACATATCAAATGCCACGTCTTCTCCGTGGGGTGCAATCAATTATCGGATGGCATACTGATTCAAAATGAAGTCTTTCTTAGAGTCCTTTGAAGCGCATCTCGAAATAACATTCCATCTTTACAACTTATGAAGCAATACTCTAAAGTTTCGGGTACATTGCAAAGGCGACAAGTCAGAGTACATACAAAATTGCCTATTTTGTGCAACCAACTTTTCACAGGTAGCATTTCAGAGTGTAATTTAAAGAAAAAAAATGTTTTTGTACATGGGGATAAAGGCATCTTGAGGACTCGCTGAAGTATGTCATGACCTGTAAGACTGGAGAATGTAGAACGGTGAAAGGGACGTGGCAAAATCATTGATATCAAATTATTATACAGTTGTTTTCTGGACGCTGTGTAGAGATATTCGGTAGAAAACCAAACCAAAAGGAAATGAATAGCGAACTATACGTCATACATAAAACCCCACAAACAAGGTTGTTCAGTATATTGAGATGAAACTACCAGGTTGGGTAAAGCACTGACTAAGTTAACTTGTATGAATGATCGTAGTATTGGCTGTGAGATATCTCTAAAAAAGAAGTAACGACAAACAATCTGTCGCACAACTATATGCACCACAGAAAGTACACTAGCGCAGGCGAGTCTAAAGATATTATCTCGCCTCCATAGGTTCATAGGTAGAAAACCACACAAAAGTAGCGAATATTCAATGAAAACGCTGAATGTAAGTCCGGACACGATAAGGTATCTGCAGTACACAAAAGATTTTGTAGGCAGGAAAAAGTTACAAGCCGCCGCCCTACCAAATATAGAAAGGCGGGGTGTGGTGTAAAAGTATCCGCATAGGGTTGAAGTGCCGGTACACGTTCTCGCCAGAAATGTGCACTAAGCCGATATACATCAAAAGGAACACCAAGGTATTTAGGTGGTGCAGTTGTCCATTCTATACCAGCATAATGAGCCATACCAAATTTTCAGTAAATGATAGAACTTTGTCAATGCTGGGTTTGTCTGAGCAGAAAAAAGGCAAGATCATCTGTGTAAGCCAATACTTTGAGGTCGTTGCCCAAAATGTTGAAACCATGGATGTCACTGTACTATATAATGCTTAACACAATGACTCTAAATAAAGGGCCAATAGAAGTGGCGACAACGGACAACCCTGTTTTACAGAGGAAAGAATAGACGCCGGCTCGGACAGATTACCATATCAATGCTATTGAAGAAAGTTAGTGTAGAACATGGGAAAACCTTTGTAAACAACGAAGCCAACATTCACCTATTCTTCAAGTTTGAAAGGAAGGCGTGATTCACTCAGCCAAATGATTTTTCTAAATCGATCTGAAGCAGTGCAATGTGGTTACACTGGGATGAGCAGTACTGAAGAGCTGTTCGGACTATCTGTTAGTTGGTTTGTATGAAAAGGCATTTTAATAGGCACGTCTGGTGAGGTCCAATAAGTAATGACATTGCATACTGAAGTCGATTAGATAAGACTCTTGCATAAATTTTGTAGTCTACATTCATCAGATCAATGGGTCGATAGCATTCTACAGACCGTAATTTTTCTTCGTCAGAATAAGATATGACTTATGGTAAATGATCGTGGTAGGCATTCTTCATCAAAATTAGCAGTAAATACTTTAAGTAAAACAGGGCTCAATATAAACTTAAAGGCTTTATGAAATTCTCTGCAGGTTCTATCAGGACCTGGTGTTTTGGAACGCCGTGAGTAATCAATGGCAAGTCTATTTCTTGTTGTGTAAATGGTCCACTAATGACAGAATCACCGTCCTCTGAGAAAGGGATCACTAGGGAGACTAAATGATCAACATCAGAATTTGGCTTGTGCGTACAGCTGAAGAGCGTTGTATAATATCTTTGAAATTCCTTGATAATATCTTCCATCGTGGTTGCGATTGGAGTATGTGTCAGTGACTTGCATGGAATTTGCATGTCGACGCTCATCAAGTAGCACCTGGCGCGTTGTCCTTTGGTGTGCAAGGCACGGGTTGTACGTGAGCGAATACGAGCATCTCTATGGCGTACAGCATCGTGCGTTTGAAGATGGCTTTTAACCAGGGTGAGGCGGCTGCAGTAGCGAACGATGAGGACAGGACTGACGAAGACTATACGATCGCCGATAGTCGCGCTCACGGGCTTCATCTTGTAGGCCTAACTTCTGCAGCCTGTTGTGTATATCTTGTAAATATATTGTCAAGCGTCTTTTCTCCCCGTAACAATATATGCACCAGGCGCTTCAGATATCAGCTCATGAAGGTTGTAAAGACCTTTCAGTGGTCCTTCGTAGGCCTTACGTAGAGCTTGTACTCGCGCTTGCCTCCTTTCTCTGTTATATTTAGGGTGCATGCTTCTCGGGATGCTGGTCACCATGGTCTACTCCCTCAGGAGTACAGGGACGCACTGTTTTTTTGATTAATATTCGACTGGGTAGCCCAGTCTGCTTAGCGTGTCCCTGCCCGTGCTGGTGAGCTTGAGTAGCTCTATTTGGCTCTTCTTGTGCGCCTCTGCTAGTTCCTCCCAAGTATTTTGGATGCCAAGGCTGAGCAGCTTCTCCGTCGACGTGGTCAGTGGAAGTCCCACTGCAGTGCCAGCTTATAGGTATTTCGTATTAGAGTGTTCAGCTTGTCTCTCTTGCTGTTCTTGAGACCCAGGTATGGACTGCCGTAAGTAAGTTACTCTGATGATTATCAGGGCTTGTATTAATCTGATCGTGTCATGCTCTTTCAGGCCGTGCTTTCTGTTAGTCACTCTTCGCACCAAGTGCGCGACTTGGGTAACTGTCGCTTGCAGCTTTTTAATGGCGCTGAGACCGGCACCATCCTTCTGGAAAGTAAGGCCCAGGCTACGGAGTACGTCCACCTTGGGCATGTTGACTCCGTGCAGGGCCAATGTTGGGTTCGGTGTCTCCTGGGGAGGCTGCCCTCTCGTCCTCTTTTTGAGGATTAGGAGCTCCGACTTTTCCGGGGCGCATGAAAGACCGCAGCGGTGTAGATAACGCTCGGTCCTGTCGATGGCTTCATGCAGGGCGTCTTGTTGTTCGCTTGCCGACCCCGTGCACATCAACACGGTCAGGTCGTCTGCGTACAATTCGTGACGGATACCCCTGATGTTCTCCAAGACGTTCGGCAATGCCTTCATCACTATATTGAACAGCAACGGGGAGATCACCGACCCCTGCGGGGTTCCTTTCTGCGGTATTTGGATCTTGCCGGTCCTGAGGTTCCCCGGGCTCATGGTCGCCGTTCTACTTGTCAAGAAGTCCCGGACGTAGTTGTACGTCGGCCGTCCGTAGTTGGTATGTTGTAGGCTCTTTAGCACTGCTTCGTGTGAGGCGTTGTCGAATGCCACCTTCACGTCGAGTGCCAGGATGGCACTATTGTGGCGTGTGCTGAGGGCGTCGATGACTTCTTTGTTAGATGAAGTAGAATGTCATGGGTGGAGAAGTTAGGCTAGAACAAAAAAAAAAGAAACATTGCGTTCTGCAGGTGCCCCCCTTCTTCCAGGTAGGGCGAGAGTCGATTGTGGACTATGTGCTCGAAGAGTATCCCCGAGCACGACGTGAGGGAGATTGGGCGCAGGTTCTGTAGCTTGATGGGTTGGTCGGGTTTCGAGATCATCGTTACATCCGCGTGCGTCCAGGAAGCCGGTATACTGCCGGTCTCCCAGCTTTTATTGATGTACTTTAGTAAGCTCTTCATTACCCCATCGTCCAGGTTACGGATGGTCTTATTGTTAATTTTATCCCGGCCGGACGTCGTGTTTCTCGTGAGGTTTCTTAAGGCTGCCACGATCTCCGACTTGGTGAAAGTTGTGCTAGATCCGGATTGGGTTCCCCCTCGTACTCTGGGTGAATTATGGGCTGTGCCTTCCGTTGTTGCTGGTCTCCGAGGCATTTCTCGGTGAGGGCTTCGATAACTTCTTCCACGGTGCCCTGGAAGTTGTGTATAAGTCTTTGTATGTGTTGCCTGGTGACAGTTTTTGATTCCGTCTTGACCAGGAGGGTCTTTAGAATGTCACAGGTCTTTCGGTTGCTTAAGGTACGCTGTAATTGGTCGCACACTTGATTCCAGTTCTGGCCTCCGAGTTTTTGAGCATACTCCTCAGCCTGTCGCGAGACTGCGGCAATGCGGATCTTGAGTGTGCGGTTTCTCTTCTGCTTCTTCCATCTCTTCAAAAGTCCTCGTCTAGCCACCCAGAGGTGAAATAGGTGTGGGTCGACTTCGGGATTGTCCGCAGTGAGTTGGATGGTCAGAAAAATAAAATCAGCAGGTTGCTTTTGGTTTTTAAAGAAAAATCTTCTTTTTTCTGTCCTTAGACCACGGCAACTCGGTTGACGAGGCAGAATACGGAGATCATGTTAAGCATCTCGATCCAGGTGCGGCAATGCAAATGAGAGTCCGCATTTTGTGTATGCTGTGCGGGGAGGGTCTAACGGTGCGTGCACTTGCAACCATACGCGACTGCAAAAAAGAAAGCTGCCCGATTATTCTTAGGATTATTTAACCTAAGACACACTACGTGATGTATGTGTAGCGCAAACGGGGCACGCAGGACGAGAAAGTCGCTTAGCGTGCCCCGTTTGAGCTACACATCATTTTACTTAAGTTTGTAATCTCGTTGGAACGTAAGTAACTGTCAGTCCACTCACGACTTGCACGTTTAAGTATCATTCAATTATAGTGTGCACATGAAGTGCATGATTTTTCACATTCGACCTTCTAACTTTCATTCAATTTTCGCACGAAGAGGCAAAGTATTGCCCTGCACGTAGTTTTAATTGACAGTGCACAAATTTCAAATTATTTACGATTTATACAGCCAATACCTCTTCCGATGCTTCACTCGACGATACCGGAGAGGACAACGGAGTGCATGAGGAGTAACTGCTGCCGTTGGTCCTCCCGTTCCTCGCTTTACGACCAGGGACTAAACATTTACTCTCCGAAACTTGCACGCGGCACGCACACTCCTGCAGTTAGTCCCTTGAGGGACCAAACCAGAAGCGTCAAAGCGAGAGTAAGTGTCCTGACCACCTACGTATCAATCACTTTTAACTTTCGATGGTACGCTATTACTTACTTTTTTTTAATTCAGTATGTTTATCAGCTATTGAAACTGCATTCTATTTGTTCACTTTTCCATGTCCGTTTTTTGAGCTGCCCCTGTGCTCTATTCCAATCGCCTTTATTTTTAGTGTACCTCCACCCCTCAGGCAATGCCCCTACTCGTGGCCTTTGAAGTCAATAAAATGAAATAAAATTAACTTATAAGCATAATATATTTCCTTTCTGTGCATCATAAAGGTACGGCCACACTAGTGGCCAAATGCGCAGCGCAATATCTACCGCGCGGCATTTTTGTGGCTCGTGCCACATGCCATGAGAATGCCACACGTGGCACAGTCCAAAGCCAAACTACTGCCCGATTTGGACTTCAAGTTATATACATCATCTCGCAGGCGATCGTTGATGCATCGGCCAGTTTGACCGTTGGCATTGCACTTTGCCACGCGTGATTTTCCCTTGCACTGTGCGGTGTGGGAATGCACGTCGTTTCTTGACCGGATGCTTGTAATCAGAAGTTACCGAGATCAATGCACCCTTGAGATTTTCGAGGCGTTTTGTATTGAACGCCATGATCTTTGTTGTGTTAGCTTTCAGTCTGTGTCCCTTTCTATAAAAAGAGCCTGGTTATTTGCAACATTGATTGGCGCAGCGTACATTTTAGCTCGTTTTTAACAGCGAAGATGTTAAACTGCACCCGCGGCGGGATTGTGACGTCAGCAACGACGTCACTGCGGGCCACCGTCACTCTACTCCGCAAAGATCCGCCCACTTGCTTAGACTGCGCTCGCCTCGCCGGATCCCCGTTTGGCGGGAGCTGAGCCTAGAGCACTGCACGGGCCGATTTTTTCAGCCCGGGGACGGCCCTGGCCCGTTTTTACGATGGGCGGCCCACCCGAGCCCGATCAAAACTTTTGTGGCGAGACCCGGGCCCGGCCCGGGCCCGGAAATAATCTACGTTACCCGCCCGGCCCGGCCCGCCACCCCTTTACCTTAGGCCCGAGCCCGGCCCGAGCCCGACTTGAAACCGGCCCGAACCCGGCCCGAGACCGAAAAATAATGTTTTTCAGAGTTGAGACACCCGAGAATAACTCGCTGCACGTTACATGCACACCACCACAAAGCCCGAGCCCGGCCCGGGCCCGCGTCAAAAAACCCGAGCCCGGCCCGGGCCCGAGTCAAAAAGCACACGCCGTGCCCGAGCCCGGCCCGAGCCCGTGAAAAAACTGTGCTTCCCATCCCGGCCCGGCCCGGCCCACGGGCCGCGCCGTGCTCGGGCTTTCGGGTAAGCCCGAGCCCGTGCAGTGCTCTAGCTGAGCCTGGTAACAGCCAAAGTACGCGGCTTGCATGCGCTTCGCAGCGTCTTGTGGGATGCCATGCGGTAACAAAAGTGGATGCAGAGCTTGATCGTGACGTCAGCGATAGTATAAAGCTCGGTGTCGCCGCGCTATATCGGCAGTTGTCATGTCGGGAGTGTGTGATGTGCCTTTGCTTCGCCACCTAAACAAACTCCGGAAGAAGAGGCCGCAATAAAGAGCGGCAGCATGCTGCCAAGCTGGAATATGCTAGAAGACGTCGAGCCGATCCTGCCCGTCGAGCCGAAGAGGCTGCTGCGAAGCGTCGTCGACAAGCGGAACAGCCAGAGAATGTCAATCAATAGCTAATCGACAATCGATCAATAATAAATTCCGGTAAATGCGGGGGATGACTTGGTTGTGCTTACTAGCCCAAATACGTAACCAATTCCTTGAGATAGCCAATTGATAGCCAATCAATAGCTAATCAATAATCGATCAATAATCAATAAGTTCCGGAAAATGCTGGGGGTGACTTGGTAGTGCTTAGCCTAGCCCAAAAGCCAGGACAAGCTAGGTTCCCATCAGCTCCGCTGTCTCTTTAGCATTGCGCCTCCAGTGCAAGCTACGCTAATTTTAGCTGCTCATGTTGTTTCCTTAACGCTGCATGCTGGTTTTGTCACAGTAATTATTTATTCCCCGGAGAAGAGTTTAATGTTTGCTGGCGCTAGTTTCGTGCTAACATGTTTTTTTTTCATCGTTACTGTGTACTGTTATGCCTGGCGGTCCCTCGGGAGAAAGAATGCTTCGCCGGCAGACGTGAAGCTGTGGAGTTGTCACACACACCGTGAACGAGGCGCCAACGCCGGGCCAAATTTCGAAGGTGACTTATCAGCTTCCGAAAATAACCTCACGAAAGCAAGTACAATTAATGACGGGCCCTCTGGTGCGCCAGTGAACGCCGGTTGTGGTCCAAAGACCACTGGGTATCACTGGGGTTGCCTTTTAATTGCGGTTGCGGCTTGAAGTGGTCTACATGCCTCTGTTACCTCGATGATGTGATTGTGTTTTCGTCTAACTTTGAGAGCCACCTGAGGCGCCTCACGACCATACTCTCCGTGTTTCGCAGGACTGGCCTTCAGCTAAACTCCTCGAAGTGCCATTTCGGTCGCCGTGAAATTACCATGCTCGGCCATCTCGTAAACGCCGCCGGAATCCAACCTGATCCACAGAAAGTCCACGCCGTGCGCCATTTTCCTGTACCTTGTTCAACAAACGATGTCCGTAGTTTTATGGGCTTATGCTCTTATTTCCGTCGATTTGTGAAGCAATTTGCCGACATCGCTCGCCCTCTCACTGACCTTCTTAAGAAAGATGCCTCTTTCTCTCGGGGACCACTGCAGGAGCAAGCCTTCTCTACCCTGATCAAGCGGCTTACAACCTCCCCGATTCTGTCACACTTTCACCTTTCTGCGCCTACTGAAGTACGAATTGACGCGAGTGGTTATGGCATCGGCGCTGTCCTCGCTCAACGTCAACAGGGCCACGACCGTGTCATCGCTTACGCCAGCCGCCTTCTTTCCACGCCCGAGCGAAATTACTCCATCACTGAGAGGGAATGCCTCGCGCTCGTATGGGCGGTCGCGAAATTGCGGCCGTACCTTTTCGGTCAGAGCTTCTGCGTCGTAACCGATCATCACGCCCTCTGCTCGCTCTCCTCTTTGAAGGACCCAATTGGATGACTTGCACGTTGGGCATTGCGTCTACAAGAATATACATTTTCTATTATGTATAAGTCAGGGCGCCTGCATAAAGACGCTGACTGCCTGTCCCGCAATCCCGTGGATCAACCGGACGATACCGATGCAGACTCGGACATCAGTATTCTGTCCCTCTCCGGCTTTCTCCATATTGGCGACGAGCAACGCCAAGATCCTGTTCTTCGAACACTTATGGAACGCCTAAGCTCCTCGCCTAATGACCCGTCTCTGCGGATGTTCACCTTGCGCGATGGAACTTTATACCGTCGTAGTGTTCGTCCTGATGGCCCGGAGCTCCTCCTAGTCGTTCCAAAGCACCTTCGACTGGCCGTGCTCCAGCAACTTCACGACGCTCCTACTGCTGGACATCTGGGCATCACTCGTACTTACGACTGCCTGCGGCGCCGCTTCTTCTGGCCCGGCATTTATCGCTCTGTACGCCGTTATGTCACTTCTTGCGACCTGTGTCAGCGCCCCAAGACGCCTGCTATGCCTCCTGCTGGTTTGCTTCAACCAATTGCTATCCCTACAGAGCCCTTCTTCCGTGTGGGCCTCGACCTCCTTGGCCCCTTTCCTATTTCTATGAAAGGAAACAAATGGATTGCTGTAGCAACAGATTATGCCACGAGATATGCCATTACACGAGCGATGCCAACCAGCTGCGCTACAGATGTCGCCGACTTCCTACTATACGACGTCATCCTGCACCACGGCGCCCCTCGCCAGTTACTCACGGATCGCGGCCGCTACTTTCTCTCGAAGGTCGTCGATGATCTGCTCCTACCTGTTCTACAGAACACCAGCTCGCTACCGCATACCACCCTCAAACGAATGGCCTCACCGAACGACTCAACCGCACACTAACTGAAATGCTGGCCCAGTACGTTTCCGACGATCACCGCGACTGGGACGTCGCTTTACCGTACATCACTTTCGCATACAACTCGTCCCGTCACGATACTGCCGGATTCTCCCCATTTTACCCTTTGTATGGCCGCGACCCCACCTTGCCCTTCGACACGTTGCTACCTTCCGCAGTACAATCATCCAGCACTGGTTACGCTCGCGATGCTATTGCCTTAGCCGCCCAGGCCCGAGAGGTCGCCCGTAATCGCCTCACAGTCTCGCAAGCTTCTCAAAAACGACGCTACGACCTTCGGCACCGAGACCACCATTTTTCACCTGGTTCACTTGTCCTTCTCTGGACGCCTTCACGTCGCGTCGGCTTGTTGGAAAAACTACTTTCCCATTATTTTGGTCCATACCAGATGTTACGACAACTGTCCGACGTGACATACGAGATCGCCCCAGTCGGTCAGCCTTCAGTGCCTCTCAACGTCACCAGCGATGTTCACGTCGCCAGGCTCAAGCCCTATGTCCCCCCATTAAGCGACGCTCCATAACCTGCACCGGGACGGAGCTAACCCCACCGGGAGGGTGATGTTACGGCGAAGGGAAACAAGAAGGTGACACGAACGAGAGGAAGACGAAGACTCTGGCCGTTGCCTGAACGCCATATTTCTTCGTTTGTAAATATACATTCTTCTACACTCGTGGGCCTGCTTTCTTCCTGCAACAATATGTACACACGTGAGCAAAAGTATACGGACCAGGGATTGCGCGAAAACGCCGATTTTTTAAACTGCCTGCGAATAAAACTTGAAATTGAGGACTCCAGTCCAAACTTGGCATTGCGAACTTTCCATTGTACTCGTCAATTTAAGTTTATGTGTGTTAATTACGAAGAAATTCTGTTTTTTCGGCAACCCTGTGGTCTGTACACTTTTGCTCACAGGTGCACATATTGTTACGGAAGGATAGGAGGAAAGAGAAGACGAAGAAGAAGATCGAGAGACACTGGTTGCTGCGTGTTCCCATCTTTTCGCCTGCGTTGGGTCCACCAACAGGCTGCTGGCTGCGATCCCCTGTGCCCCTGTGCCCGTGCTGTTCGAGTCGTGTTGCGGAGAATTGGTCAAATATCGGGCGGCTCATTTTTCTTTAGCTTTGTTTAGTACTTTCCTCTTATTGTGTAATTAATCTGATTGTGAGTTCCTAATGTCTCTTTCTTCTCCCGGCCAGAGGTCTTTCCTCTGGACGGCTTCACTTCCCAATAATGACATTCCTATAGAGGCTTTCTTACGCAGTGGTATTCACAGCGTTCCAGTGGCCCTAGTGCCGACCAATGGGGGATACATCCGCGTGAAAAATCCAAAGGCGACTCAAGAAGAGCTGCGGAAAGCAACCCCGCACTTCCAAAGCATAACCGATGTTCGACAGTTTGGCAGAGGGGGCATTCTATGCTGTTCGCCGGACCAGACCTGTGTCTCCGACCTTCTGCATTGTCAAATGTTCGCGAATCGCCCGGTGAGGCCTTTTATTCCTCCTCATCTAGCTTGCGTTAAGGGGCTAGTTCGTGGAGTCGATGCGAGTCTGTGTGCTTCCGAGGTCCTGGAGATGTTCTCCCCGGCAGGTGCCGTATCAGTCTACCGATGTTCACGCGTTTCTGATAATCAAAGAGTCCCCACAGAGTCGGTCATTGTCACCTTTGCAGGCACAACTAGGCCGTCAGAGATCAAAGCGCGGCCATTATTATACAGGGTGGAAGCACTTTCTCCCCATCCAGTGCAATGCGTTCAGTGTTGGCGATATGGCCACAGTATTAAGGGCTGTAGATCTGATGTTCGGTGCCGCATTTGCGGAGAAGGCCACGATGGAAAAACGTGTCCCTCTCGGAGCGAACGATGCTGTTTGTGTGAAGGTTCCCACCCTGCGGACTGTACGAAATGCCCTGCGAGAGACCAAGAGCTTGAAATTATGCAAATAGTAGAAAGGAAACGGTGTTCGCGTCGTGAAGCTCATGCTCTTGCCTTAGAGAAATCATGTGGTTATGCTGAAGCTGCTGCTCGTCACTCCAAAGCTATGGATGCATTTCTTGGTGATGTTGTAGCTGCAGCTGTAGAGAAGGCTATGGCAAAAGCCCTTGACAGTTTATTTACGAACCTTTCAGAGACAATTGGGCAAGTTTTCACTTCTCAGTTGTCGCAACTTTTGCATGTTACTGCGCATCCAAATGTTCCTTCTGGAATCACAGTTTCTGATGAAAATATAAAGAAACACCAATCGGCAGAGGCCTCGCCTCGCAGTACTGATGGCACCGCAGCTCCCGCAACTCCTGTCGAACCTGAGGGCTTTAACAGTCACGAGACTGGTTCAGATACCACTGAGAACATGAATTTAGATGCTCGAACGTGTAAACGTCGTGCTTCTCCAAACTCCCCGAGAGCAACTACCCTCCATAAACTAAAAGCTAAAAAGAGTCAAAATGACAGGTTAACAAAGGATGATTTCCTAAAGGATAACATTCTACAGACGGCAGTAAATACTGCCGGAATATCGTCAACATAGGAAGCTTGAAAGTGCTGCAGTGGAACTGTCGTTCCATTTTTGCTGCAGCCGCTGATCTGTTATATCTCTGTGAAGAACTTTCTCCTGATTTGATTATTTTGCAATAAACTTGGTTATGCACAGAAAAGAGTTTTCATTTAAAGAATTATCGCAGTTTTCGTCTAGATCGCCCTTCTCGTAAAGGGGGATTAGCATTTTTCATCTCAACAAAAATTTGTCATAGAGCTAAGATTAGTCACCAGTCATTCTCTGCTGAAAGTGAGATTCTAGCATTGTATTTAACGCTTCCTGGATGCGCCCCATTTTCGGTAGTCAATGTTTATTTTCCTACAAGAGTTCTCAATACAGGTTCTCTCGATGCCGTGCTTGCAGCCTGCAGAAAGGATCTAATCATAGCTGGTGACTTTAATTCTCACCACGTACCATAGGGTTATCGGTCCGACTCTTGTGGTAAAAGATTGTTGGATTGGGTTTCGTCAAATAATCTTAATTGTGTAAATTCGAGAACCCCAACTTATGTATCCGGCAAATCGCGTTCGGTGCTAGACCTTTTTCCAGTTCAGGTTGTGCAATTTTCTCCTGGTCTGCTATCACCTCGGCCACAAACAGCGACCAATAATTTTTGAAGTCATGCGGCCAATTAATTTGGTCGAAAAGCATGTCCGCACCTATGTTAACTATAGTAAATTTCAAGATTCACTGCGATCAGCTTTAAATAAACAGGTTGGCCTAAATGATGAAGTTAAGGCAGTTAATTTGTGTCAAGTGATAAGTGACCGTTACAAAAAATCCAGCTTCAGTATGCAGTCAACTAAAGGGGGGGTACTTATTCACCATGGTGGAATCCGGACGGTGAACGCGAATATAGAAGAAGAAAGGCAGCTTGGAGAAAGTTACTGTATAATCAATGTCCACGTAATTGGAATGACTATAAATTTGTTGCAGCTACATTCAGGCAAACAGTTGACAAAGCGAAAGAAAATTATAACACTAAACATTACAGTTACCTATCGCAGTCTAGTAATAAAAAAGCTCTGTTTAGGTTTCTACATTCTAAAAAGATTGTTTCAGCCCCGATAAATATAGAGTCTGTTAGCTTAACTTCCACTGAATTGGTACAATCACTGGAGGAGATTGCAAAAGGCTTAGAGCGTCGATTCACACCACTTCGCCCCTATCATATACCGGCGCCTGAAACAGCTAATGATTACATAGCAGTCACATTAGAAGAATTAAGGAGAGTGTTAAAGATGCTGCCAGCTTCAGCCCCAGGTCCTGATGGCATAACTACAGCAATGATAAAACTATTATTCGAATTATCACCTCCAGGATTTGCTGAATCTTATAAATTTCTCGATTAAAAATGCATGAATTCATCCAGATTGGAAGGTTGCCAAAATAATTCCGCTACTCAAAAAGCCGGGTGATGGATATACAATAGATAACATTAGACCAATTTCTCTGACCTCAAATATCGCAAAATTAATCGAGAGAGTTCTGTATTTTCACATCGATAGGTGGATAGGCGAGAACCAAATATTAAGTGTTTCTCAAATAGGATTCAGGCCCGGCTGCTCAATTTGGTGCCCTCATGTTGACTTGGAGAGTCGAATTCAACTCGCTCGCCGCAACAACCAGTACGCTGCCTTAGTCACATAAGACATTGCGAAGGCGTATGACAGTGTCGATCACAGCTAGTACCTTAATCAACAGACTCGAAAGTGTGAGTCTCCCACAGTATATAACTGCATGGATTCAAAATTTTCTAAGCGGATGCACATTTTATTGCTATCAAAACGGTGTCTTCTCACATTTACAAACAGACAAGGGGCGTTCCTCAAGGTGCAGTACTTTCCCCCGTATTATTTAATATTTTAGTAAATCACATCCCGACACATCATGACGTACAGGTATACGTATACGCTGATGATATCGCATTTGCTCAGTATCAAATGATATTCATAGCTTATATAAAACTTCGCAATTGTATTTGAATGAGATTTAAATTTGGCTAAAAGGAATACAAATGTCGCTAAATGTCAGCAAAGGTGCAATCATTGTTTTTGCCTTAACTTTTCCTACCCGAATAACACTGTCGTATGGCCAGGAGATTATTCCGCAGGTGCAATCTTTAAAATATCTGGGAATGATTTACACAGGAAAGCTTAATTGGAAAACACACATAGAATACATCGCATTTAAAGGAGCACGCGCAGTTGGTTTATTACGAAGAGTCAGCAGCAATCGTTTTGGAATGCGCAGGGAGACCTTGCTGATGATTTATTGTATGTATGTCCGCCCCACTCTAGAGTTTGAATGTGTGTTATTTTCTGGAGGTCCTATTTATAAATTACGCCCTCTGGTTCTTTTAGAACGCGAATCACTACGTCTATGTCTCGGCCTTCCAAAATATGTAGCGAATAATATTCTTTATCATGAAACTCACCTGCCTTCTCTTCAAACTCGTTTTCGTATACTGACAGTCCAAACGTTACTGAACATATATGCTTCTCCCCAGATACGCTCCTTCTATATGTTTATTAGAGAACCGACTGCATTCTTTGAGAATCAATGGTCCAGACTGCATTGTCCCCGGGTAGTTTTTGTGCAGAAACTATTAGAGCCATTAGAAATATCACTCCGTTATGTGGATTTTCAAAATTTCCCTACTGCGACAGTAAGCGTTGAATTCGATGATATATTTCCTAATAACGCTAAACTCCTGCCTATTCGATGCCTAAAAAGTTTGCTAGATGACCACCTCGAGAACCTCCAAATAAATGCAGTAATAGCCACAGATGCTTCTGTCAGTGAAGAGAAGGCAGGAGTGGGTATTTTTTCGGCATTATTAAATTGGTCTTTCTCCCTTCGACTACCCGACTTTACGCCAATATTTCAGGCGGAGTTATTAGCGATCATTCTAGCTCTACGGAAACTTCCCTCATCTATTACTTCAGCCGTAATCTTAACCGACTCCTTGTCTGTTTGCTCCGCTTTATCAGTGCCCAATTCATCTATCATTCTTCGAGAATTTCATTCATCGATCCCCCAACATTTACGCCTTATCCATCTGGTATGGGTGTCAGGGCACGTGGGGCTCACTTTAAACGAATCTGCAGATGCACTAGCAGCGGCATCTCCGGCCCGGTACTGAGGATCCTAAGACCTTCGGCATACGTCACTTCTGCGAGATTAAAAAAAAATTTCTGTCCAAGAAGAACATGCAAAATCATGTGTACTCAATAACACCGATTTTCAGCACCTTAGGTTTCCTTGGCACAGCAGATGGTGTTCAACAAGAAAATTTGAAGTGTCGTTTACTAGAATGCGTTGCCGAATACCAAGGCTTAATTTCTATAGCCATATGTCTGGTTTGGCGCCTTCCCCTCAATACTTTTATTGCAATGAACCCGAAACTATGGATCATTTCTTTATAGAGTGTCGTAGGTTCACCCTGCATAGAAAACGACTTCTAGAAGGTCCCCTCCGCCAACTTGGATTGACCATTACGCTACCTATCATTCTATCTCTGGGGGCGTCGGCACTAGGACAGTGTAATAGGAACGTATGTGATGCCATATTAAATTTTGTAATGGAAACAAGGAGACTGCCATGCAAATTTTTTTTTCATTCACAAGAGAACAAAAATATTTGCTTCAAATTTTAAGATGTTATAGCATGAAAATTAATATTAACGATTATAATTCATTGATTATCTCATTCTTAATTAAGAAAATCTCATTTAGGTATCCTTCATTTTTCTTCCCACTGCCGCCCGATTCATGGCCAATCCCCCGTAGTGGGTTGTGCTATTTCTATAGGCACCAAACCAAACCAAACCAAGCTGCGTGTTGTTGCTGGTCAGCCATCTTGACCACGCTAACCCTACTTGTGTATATGTTGTAAATACAACCAGTCTATACTCCCAACATCCCCGTAACATATTGGTGAGAGGTCCGGGGTACCAAGGCTGGAAACGGAGCTCCGCAGTGGACGTCGCATCACCGTCCCCACCATGACTGACGGTGAGTACGCGGGTTCAACGTCGTTGCCACCTCCAACGTCACCGTCGCCAGCTACGTCGTCGTCCCCATCGGTTGTGGTTGTACAAGCCAAGCATCCCGGAACTTTCTGTGGGACCGATGGCGCCGATGTTGAAGAGTGGCTGGCCATGTACGAACGCGTGAGCCTGCTCCGGGCCCCATGAGAAAGGCGTGTTCTTCTTTAGAAGATCTGTCAAAGGGCGAGCAACGTCGGCGAAGTTTTTGATGAAACGTTGAAAGTAAGAACACAGGCCGACGAAGCAGCGCACGTCAGAAGCAGAACGAGGCACAGGAAAACTGGGAAACGGCGCGAACTTTATCCGGATCTGGTTGTACACCGGTTGCGTTAACGAGATGCCCCAACACGGTAATCTGATGGCGCCCGAATTGACATTTCATGGAGTTCAGCTGAAGGCCGGCTTTTCGGAAGACCGCAAGAATTGCAGCGAGTCGCGTAAGGTGGCTGCTGAACGTGGGAGAAAAACAATAACGTCGTCAAGATAGCAAAGACATGTGGTCCATTTGTAGCCTCGCAGAAGAGAGTCCATCATTCGTTCAAATGTCACAGGAGCATCGCATAGGCCAAAGGGCATTACTTTGAGCACGCGTTCGCCGCCCTCATCGGCTTTCTGACCAACCCTCCCATACTTGCCCACTTTGATCCATCTGCACCGACTGAAGTCCACACTGACGCCAGCGGCCGCGGAATCGGTGCTGTTCTCGCCCAGCAGCAGAATGGTACCGAGTGCGTGATAGCTTACGCCAGCCGCCTGCTGTCACCTTCTGAGAGGAATTACTCCATCACCGAGCCTGAGTGCTTGGCTTTAGTGTGGGCTGTCGCCAAGTTCCGGCCATATTCGTACGGCCGCACGTTTTCGGTCATTACATACCACCATGCCCTCTGCTGGCTGTCTTCCCTCCGGGACCCGACAGGACGGCTTGGTCGCAGGGTTTTCCGGCTCCAGGAATTTTCTTTTATTGTCATCTACAAGTCTGGACGACAGCACAAGGACGCTGACTGCCTCTCTCGTCATCCCGTGCATCCTCCTGATCCTGTTGTATGTGAGCCGGAGACCTGCGTGTTGGCTTTCACTGACATGTGCGACATTCGCGCTGAACAACATCGCGACGAGTCCTTGCAGGCCATCATCGCCGGAGTGCAATCTGGCAGCACCGACCGCCCGTGCCGCATGTTCGTGCTGCACGACGGCATCCTCTACCGCCGCAATATCAAACCTGAGGGCCCCGAGTTTCTCCTTGTCCTTCCTCGTCATCTACGATCCGTCGTTCTCGAACAACTTCACGATGCACCAACAGCGGGAACCTTGGAGTTTTGCGCACGTACGACCGCGTACGACGCCGGTTCTTCTGGCCGGGACTCTACCGCTCTGTGCGTCGTTATGTCGCAACTTGCGAATTGTGTCAGCGCCGGAAAAAACCTCCCCTGCCACCTGTCGGCCGACTCCATCCAATTGAAGTTCCCTCTGAACCTTTCTATCGCGTAGGCCTTGACCTGCTTGGCCCTTTTCCGACGATGACTAGAGGGAATAAGTGGATCGCCGTCGCTACCGATTACGCGACACGCTACGCGATAACCAAGGCGTTGCCGGCTAGTTGCGCAACTGACGTCGCAGATTTTCTCCTCCATGACGTCATCCTCCACCACGGTGCACCCCGACAGTTAGTTACCGACCGCGGCCGCTCGTTCTTGTCCCGAGTTGTTGACGACCTCCTCCACTCTTGTGCCACAGAGCATAAGCTGTCCACCGCCTACCACCCACAAACGAACGGTCTTACGGAACGTCTCAACCGAACACTCACAGAGATGATGTCGATGTACGTCTCCAATGATCACCGCGACTGGGACGCCACGCTGGCCTACGTCACTTTCGCGTATAACTCGTCCAGACATGACACCGCAGGATATTCACCCTTTTATCTTTTGTATGGTCGCGACCCTACACTGCCTTTTGACACCATCCTACCTTCTGTGCCACGTGTTACAACTGAGTACGCTTGTGAAGTCATCGATCGCGCTCACATGGCGCGTCAAGTCGCCCGATCTCGTCTGTTGGCCCCTCAGGATATACAAAAAGAGCGGTACGATCGGCGCCATCGCGATGTTAAGTTCGCCCCAGGTGCTTGGGTGCTCCTCTGGTCACCATGTCGTCGTGCCGGTCTCTCCCAAAAGCTTCTCTCTCGCTACACAGGGCCTTATGAAGCCCTACGTCAAGTTAACGACGTCAATTACGAGATCTCGCCGTTACAGTTTGATCCGTCCTCAAATCTGACGCCAGTTGACATCGTGCACATTTCGCTGTTCAAAGCCATACTTCTCTCGCAGTTCTTCGCCTGACATGCGCCGAGACGGTGCTTCAGCACCCGGGGGTCCTGTTACGGAAGGATAGGAGGAAAGAGAAGAAGAAGAAGATCGAGAGACACTGGCGGCTGCGTGTTGTTGCTGGTCAGCCATCTTGACCACGCTAACCCTACTTGTGTATACAGTATATTGTAAATACATCCAGTCTATACTCCCAACATCCCCGTAGCATATATTTAGTCCCCAATTCAGAAGCGCCTTTCTATCTCTCCCTTCTGGCAGCCCTGACGAGAGCGATTTTGTCTGCTTATAGTATTAACTCCTACATTTGGTCTAATAAAGGACCCAGGTTGTAACTGGTTGACAATAAAATGTTTGGTTAACTGCTGCTTACTGGTTGCAGACAAACTAAAGCACTTGATTTAGGTCGAAGTTCGTCGCTGCGAACTATGCAGCGTGTGCGGACTATATGCAACAAAAAAAATTTCATTTTAAGCTAATTAGTCCCTGGGGACCGGGTGCGGACTTTAGTCCGGAAGATACGGTATGACTATTATTAATAAAGTGATATTTCCCTTTAGCTACTTCATCAGCTTTGGATGATTGATGTTTCTCACTCTATGGACGGAGAGTGTAAAAGGGTGTATGCAGGAGGAGGGTAGGAGACTAGAGGAAGAAGACGCAGCTATGCGCGGAGTGAGAGAGCGGGGCGCACTATTTGAAAGCGCGCAGCGTGGCGTCACCTCACCTACATAATGGCGAAACGGTGAAAGCAAGGAGCGCACCCAACAAAGATGCGCGCTAGGACGTCATTGCCAACATGTGCACATGGCGTGTGCCAGATCGCGCTTGGGAAACTTCCACGCGGAGCAAATGTAAATTGTTGAAACTTTGGGTAACAGCGCAAACAGACGACCACAAGAAGGGAGACACGGACACACAGGCGCTGACTAACAACTGGTTTTATTGTGAAGGATAGCACACCTTATATATGCCAGAGTGAAGCAAGGGAAAGGGGAAAACATAAGGGTAACATCGTGCCAACAACGCAAGCGCAAAACAGCCAACCAAGCGCAACAAGACGCAAACAATTAATTTTCTTTCTAATCTGAACCCCCGATAGCCGCATCCAGAAGATAAAATTCAGCGTCAAAGAGAGCAAGGGAAGGGGTGCTGAAGCACTTGCTACCGAACTTCCTGATGTGGTAGGCTTCCAAACTGATGCGGCGGTTAATAAGAACTTTGTCCCCATGAAGAAATGTGAAGTGCGCGTTAAAACCAAGTTTGTCCAGTTTTGTAAGCAGTTAGACCTCGGCAGGCTTGCCAGAGACATTTCCAACAGTAGGGGAAACAGCTTGAGGATTTTTTTCACAACCAAGACACATAAGCCCGAAGTTCCGTTTAGGACTATTGTTAGTGAAGAGGGATCGTGGCAGAAGTGTGTCAGCCAGTTTTTGTTAAAGAAACTCAAGACGCTTGTTGTGAACGACCCATTTCTGGTCAAAAATTCAGCCGCAGTAGCAGAGTTTCTAGAGGGAAATGATCATGTTGGTTTGGTTTTTCTGTTGACGTGCAGGACTTGTTTTATTCTGTCCCGCAGAATCAACTGTTAGCGTGTGTCAAAGAGTGCATTGAAGCTAACGGCGACGTATCCTTCCAGAACACCGCCGGCGTGTCCGTTGATAATTTTCTGTCTTTATTGCAGTTTTACTTGAATTCTACTTTTATTGTATTTGACGATCAGCCTTTTTTGCAGCGTGATGGCATCTGCATAGGGTCTTGCGTAGCCCCTATTCTTTGTGACATTTTTCTGGCCAAGGTGGACGACACACTAGAACAGGTGTTTATTGGGGGGCCGGTTTTAAAAACTTTTAGGTATGTTGACGATTTTTTATTGCTTTTAAAAAAGCAGCCTGCCTCCACCTACTCCTCTACTGTAGGCGAAGCTTTATCTTTTTTTAGCAAACATGGACGTGGGTTGCATTTCACCCATGAACTTCCGGACTCTTCAATTTTACAGTTTTTAGACCTTAAAATCACGTTCTGTGATGGACACGTTTGCTGGGGATACTACCCACGGGCTAAGAAGGAGCTACTGCCCTATGACTCGGCACATTCCAAGACAATTAAGAGAGGAATAGCGGTGATGTGTATGGAATTGGCTCTCCAGAAATCGTGCCCACATCAGATGACGCTCAGTTTTAACAATCAGGTAAGCCGTCTTTTGGCTGCAGGGTTTCCCGTCTCGGTCTTGACTGCTGTTTCTGAAACCCTCCTTCAAAAATTCAAGCGTGGAACGGGAAGTACAACGGCGGAGGTTCACCGGAAGGCACATAGACCTGAGGTGGTCCCCTACATCCATAAACTCTCCCACAATCTGAAGAAGGTGGCAAGTAGGCACGGCGTGCCAATATGTTTTTCTGCCCCTAACAAGCTGGGAAAGTTGTGCCCACGTATCTGCAACACCAGTAAACGTGGATGCCAGAAGAACCACCAACCGCCGTTCGTTAAATGTTCCACTGGAGTGGTGTATTGCATTCCCATGTCTTGTGGGATGTTTTACGTCGGCGAAACTGGTCGCTGTGTCAATGACCGTTTAGGGGAACACGCTCTAAAACTGAAAAAAAAAACGAGATGACAAATACGCACATATAGTTGCGCACGTTAGCAAGTGCACTGATTGTGTGGCCCGGTTAAAGGAGACGACGATTCTAGGAAAGAGTAGTGACAAGACAGCGCGCATCAGTTTGGAAGCCTACCACATCAGGAAGTTCGGTAGCAAGTGATTCAGCACCCCTTCCCTTGCTCTCTTTGACGCTGAATTTTATCTTCTGGATGCGGCTATCGGGGGTTCAGATTAGAAAGAAAAATAATTGTTTGCGTCTTGTTGCGCTTGGTTGGCTGTTTTGCGCTTGCGTTGTTGGCACGATGTTACCCTTGTTATGTTTTCCCCTTTCCCTTGCTTCACTCTGGCATATATAAGGTGTGCTATCCTTCACAATAAAACCAGTTGTTAGTCAGCGCCTGTGTGTCCGTGTCTCCCTTCTTGTGGTCGTCTGTTTGCGCTGTTACCCAAAGTTTCAAGATGTACCAACTCGCCCAAAAAGAAGTATTGATGTAAATTGTTGAGGTCTGCTGATCTTGGTTATAAAAAGGACACACAGGACCAGAACATCTTTCAAGCTTTTAATCTACAAAAAGAAGCCCCAGTTGCAAAAAGTGCGCTCAAAACGGCTTACATTGCTATAGGGTGTAGTGCTGGTGTTTATTCCGCTACCGCGAGCTTACTTGATACCATGTTGCATGCTGTTCCCCTTTCGGGTGAATGGTGGTCCTCGTTCCCTTTCGTTATTTTCGACGCCAGCAGACTATAGCCTTCAGTGCCTCCAATAGGTAAGGCCGGTTTATATTAGGGCGAAAGCCTTATATGCCCCATGAAGCCGAAAATACGGCGAGCGTCCGGCGTTAACATCTGATGGCAAGAAAACCCACGTGACTAAGTGACAATTAACGTCCCGTTGCCGGCGCTGGACCTGCTACGGCTCGCACTGAGAAATCCCACGCTGAACAGCCACAGTCTTGACTCACACCCAAAAAATTCACCTTGCCCAATTCGAAAATTAAGTTGAACCACGTTAAAAACCGACCTTCCCACTCCTAAAATTGACTTGGCCCATCCCCAAACCCACACCCAAAAATTGACTTTACCCAATTCGAGCACATGGCCAAGTGAAAGAATCGCGCGGAAGAGTCAGAATGCTTTCGCATTCAATGCACGTAAGGAGACTTAATTGCGTCTGTAACATATTTATCATGTTTATAGCACACGGGATGCTGCTATATTATTATAGGTATATGTTCCGTGCATGAGCGCGACCTTATCGAGAAAATGTGGCAATCGACGCGTGCTCAACTTTAAACTGTGGTTCTCTTTAAACTTGAGGTGCTCGAAAGACTTTCCTCATTTATATGAAAATGGCGTAAAGTGAAATATGTTACC